>NC_053024.1:480009070-480104018 GCF_003073215.2 Triticum urartu
ATTTAAACCACTTCTCCTTAGGGAGATCAACATAAGTAGCAAAATATTCACAGAAAGAAGCTACTATCTCAGAGTCAAGTCCATATTTAGTGATAAACTCACGGAAAATATCGGTGTCCATAAAAGATTTAACACAATCAAACTTAGTTGTCATACCTGACTCCTTACCTTCGTCGAGGTCCCAATCTTCAGAGTTGAGTTTAATTCTATCCAATAAATTCCATTTAAATTCAATAGTCTTCATCATAAAAGAGCCAGCACAAGAAGTATCGAGCATGGTGTGATTGTTATCAGAAAGCCGAGCATAAAAACTTTGAATAATTATTTCTCTCGAGAGCTCATGATTGGGGCATGAATATAACATTTATTTAAGCCTCCCGCAAGCTTGAGCGATGCTTTCTCCTTCGCGAGGCCAAAAATTATATATATAATTGCGATCACGATGAACAAGATGCATAGGGTAATACTTTTGATGAAATTCCAATTTCAATCTTTTATAGTTCCATGATCTCATATCATCACATAGCCTATACCATATCAATGCGTCTCCCTTCAAATATAAAGGGAAGACCTTCTTCTTAGCAACATCATCAGGTATACCTGCAAGCTTAAATAATCCACAAACTTCATCCACATATATTAAGTGCTCATCAGGATGCTTTGTTCCATCTCCTGTTTCCATCTCCTGTAAAAGGGTTAGCTAGCAGTTTTTCCATCATACCCGAAGGAAATTCAAAAGGAGTTTCATTTTCAATAGGTTCAGTAGGTTGAGGAGCAACTCTTTGCTCTACTGGACGGGGTGAAGATACCCCGAACAAGCCCCTCAGAGAATTACTTTCCATAGTAACAAGTGATAGTAAATTTCAGCACACTATATAAATTTTTCCTTACCAAATTCCACCTACCAGAAGCGCTACACTGCCCGGCAACGGCGCCATAAAAGAGTCTTGATGACCCACAAGTATAGGGGATCTATCGTAGTCCTTTCGATAAGTAAGAGTGTCGAACCCAACGAGGAGCAAAAGGAAATGATAAGCGGTTTTCAGCAAGGTGTTCTCTGCAAGTACTGAAATAAGTGGTAACAGATAATTTGGTGACAAGATAAATTGTAACGAGCAACAAGTAACAAAAGTAAATGAGGTGCAGCAAGGTGGCCCAATCCTTTTTATAGCAAAGGACAAGCCGGAACAAACTCTTATAATAGGAAAAGCGCTCCCGAGGACACATGGGAATATCGTCAAGCTAGTTTTCATTGCGTTCATATGATTCGCGTTCGGTACTTTGATAATTTGATATGGGGTGGACCGGTGCTTGGGTGCTATTCTTACTTGAACAAGCATCCCACTTATGATTAACCTCTATTGCAAGCATCCGCAACTACAACAAAAGTATTAAGGTAAACCTAACCATAGCATGAAACATGTGGATCCAAATCAGCCCCTTACGAAGCAACGCATAAACTAGGGTTTAAGCTTCTGTCACTCTAGCAACCCATCATATACTTATTACTTCCCAATGCCTTCCTCTAGGCCCTAATAATGGTGAAGTGTTATGTAGTCGACGTTCACATAACACCACTAGAGGCTAGACAACATACATCTTATCAAAATATCGAACGAATACCAAATTCACATGACTACTAATAGCAAGACTTCTCCCTTGTCCTCAGGAACAAATGTAACTACTCACAAAGCATATTCATGTTCATAATCAGAGGGGTATTAATATGCATATAGGATCTGAACATATGATCTTCCACCAAATAAACCAACTAGCATCAACTACAAGGAGTAATCAACACTACTAGCAACCTACTAGCACCAATCCCGGACTTTGAGACAAGAATTGGATACAAGAGATGAACTAGGGTTTGGAGATGAGATGGTGCTGGTGAAGTGATGTCTACTACGCAACCTTCTCCTTGTAGACGTTATTGGGCCTCCAAGTGCAGAGGTTTGTAGGACAGTAGCAAATTTCCCTCAAGTGGATGACCTAAGGTTTATCAATCCGTGGGAGGCGTAGGATGAAGATGGTCTCTCTCAAGCAACCCTGCAACCAAATAACAAAGAGTCTCTTGTGTCCCCAACACACCCAATAAAATGGTAAATTGTATAGGTGCACTAGTTTGGCGAAGAGATGGTGATACAAGTGCAATATGGATGGTAGATATAGGTTTTTGTAAACTGAAAATATAAAAACAGCAAGGTAGCAAGCGGTAAAAGTGAGCGTAAAACAGTATTGCAATGATAGGAAACAATTCCTAGGGTTCATACTTTCACTAGTGCAAGTTCTCTCAACAATAATAACATAATTGGATCACATAACTATCCCTCAACATGCAACAAAGAGTCATTCCAAAGTCACTAATAGCAGAGAACAAACGAAGAGATTATGGTAGGGTACGAAACCACCTCAAAGTTATTCTTTCCAATCAATCCGTTGGGCTATTCCTATAAGTGCCACAAACAGCCCTAGAGTTCGTACTAGAATAACACCTTAAGACACAAATCAATCAAAACCCTAATGTCACCTAGATACTCCAATGTCACCTCAAGTATCCGTGGGTATGATTATACGATATGCATCACACAATCTCAATTCATCTACTCAAACCAACACATAGAATCTCAAAGAGTGCCCCAAAGTTTCTACCGGAGAATCATGACGAAAACGTGTGCCAACCCCTATGCATAGGTTCATGGGCGGAACCCGCAAGTTGATCATCAAAACATACATCAAGATGAATCACGTGATATCCAATTGTCACCACAGATACGCACGGCAAGACAGACGTCAAGTGTTCGTCTTTAAAGACTCAATCCGATAAGATTACTTCAAGGGGAAAACTCAATCCATTACAAGAGAGAAGAGGGGGAGAAGAAACATAAGATCCAACTATAATAGCAAAGCTCGCGATACATCAAGATTGTGCCAAATCAAGAACACGAGAGAGAGAGAGATCAAAACACATAGCTACTGGTACATACCCTCAGCCCCGAGGATGGACTACTCCCTCCTCGTCATGGAGAGGACCGGGATGATGAAGATGGCCACCGATGAGGGTTCCCCCCTCCGGCAGGGTGCCGGAACAGGGTCCCGAGAGGTTTTTGGTGGCTACAGAGGCTTGCGGCGGCGGAACTCCCAATCTGATCTCTCTTCTGGAAGTTTTACGATCCGTAGGCATATATGGGTGCAAGGGGTACGTCGGTGGAGCTTCGGGAGCCCCACGAGGCAGGGGCACGCCCTAGGGGGGTGGGCGCGCCCCCCACCCTCGTGGCCAGCTCCCGTATCTTCTGACGTAGAGTCCAAGTCTATCCGGTGGCTTTCCTTCCAAAAATAACTTCTCAAGTTGATTTTGTTCCGTTTCGACTCCGTCTGATATTCCTTTTCTTCAAAACGCTGAAATAGACACAAAACAGCAAATCTGGACTGGGCCTCCAGTTAATAGGTTAGTCACAAAAATAATATAAAAGTGGAAAATAAAGCACAATATTTCCAAAAACAGTAGATAACATAGCATGGAGCAATCAAAAATTATAGATACGTTGGAGACGTATCAAGCATCCCCAAGCTTAATTCCTGCTCGTCCTCGAGTAGGTAAATGATTAAAAAAAGATAATTTTTGATGTGGAATGCTACTTGGCATAATTTCAATGTAATTCTTCTTAATTGTGGTATGAATATTCAGATCCGAAAGATTCAAGACAAAAGTTCATATTGACATAAAAATAATAATACTTCAAGCATACTAACAAAGCAATTATGTCTTCTCAAAATAACATGGCCAAAGAAAGTTATCCCTACAAAATCTTATAGTCTGGCTATGCTCTATCTTCACCACACAAAGTATTTAAATCATGCACAACCCCGATGATAAGCCAAGCAATTGTTTCATACTTTTGACATTCTCAAAACTTTTTCAATCTTCACGCAATACATGAGCGTGAGCCATGGATATAGCACTATATATGGAATAGAATGGTGGTTGTGGAGAAGAAAAAAAAGGAGAAGATAGTCTCACATCAACTAGGCATATTAATGGGCTATGGAGATGCCCATTAATACATATCAATGTGAGTGAGTAGGGATTGCCATGCAACAGATGCACTAGAGCTATAAGTATATGAAAGCTCAACAAAAGAAACTAAGTGGGTGTGCATCCAACTCGCTTGCTCACGAAGACCTAGGGCAATTTTAGGAAGCCCATCATTGGAATATACAAGCCAAGTTCTATAATGAAAAATTCCCACTAGTATATGAAAGTGACAAAATGAGAGACTCTCTATCATGAAGATCATGGTGCTACTTTGAAGCACAAGTGTGGTAAAAGGATAGTAGCATTGTCCCTTCTCTCTTTTTCTCTCATTTTTTAATTTTTTTTATTTGGGCCTTTTCTCTTTTTTATGGCCTCTTTTTTCTCTTTTTTTTTATTTTTCGTCCGGAGTCTCATCCCGACTTATGGGGGAGAACAAAATATGACTCTATATGAATGCCTCCGGCGGTGTACCAGGATGTGCAATGACTCAAGAGTGACATGTATGAAAGAATTATGAACGGTGGCTTTGCCACAAATACAATGTCAACTACATGATCATGCAAAGCAATATGACAATGATGAAGCGTGACATAATAAACGGAACGGTGGAAAGTTGCATGGCAATATATCTCGGAATGGCTATGGAAATGCCATGATAGGTAGGTATGGTGGCTGTTTTGAGGAAGGTATATGGTGGGTGTATGATACCGGCGAAAGGTGCGCGGTATTAGAGAGGCTAGCAATGGTGGAAGGATGGGAAAAAGTGTATATAATCCATGGACTCAACATTAGTCATAAAGAACTCATATACTTATTGCAAAAATCTAGAAGTTATCAAAGCAAAGTATTACGCGCATGCTCCTAGGGGGATAGATTGGTAGGAAAAGACCATCGCTCGTCCCCGACCGCCACTCATAAGGAAGACAATCAATAAATAAATCATGCTCCGACTTCATCACATAACGGTTCACCATATGTGCATGCTACGGGAATCACAAACTTTAACACAAGTATTTCTCAAATTCACAACTACTCAACTAGCATGACTCTAATATCACCATCTTCATATCTCAAAACAATTATCAAGCATCAAACTTCTCATAGTATTCAACACACTCATAAGAATTCTTACAAATCTTGTATGCTTAGCATATTAGGATTAAGCACATTACCATGCTATTTAAGACTCTCAATATAATATAAGTGAAGCACGAGAGTTCATCTATTTCTTCAAAATAAAACTACCACCATTCTCTAAAAGATATAAGGGAAGCACTAGAGCAAACAACAAATTACTCCAAAAGATATAAGTAAAGATCAATGAGTAGTCGAATAATTATGCAACTATGTGAAGACTCTCCCATTTAATAATTTGAGATCTTGCTATTTTATTCAAACAGCAAGCAAGCTAAGGAAAATAAAATGACGCTCCAAGCAAAACACATATCATGTGGTGAATAAAAATATAGCTCCAAGTAAAGTTACCGATGAACAAAGACGAAAGAGGGGATGCCACCCGGGGCATCCCCAAGCTTAGACGCTTGTTTATCCTTAAATATTACCTTGGGGTGCCTTGGGCATCCCCAAGCTTAGGCTCTTGCTACTCCTTATTCCATAGTCCATCGAATCTTTACCCAAAACTTGAAAACTTCACAACACAAAACTTAACAGAAAACTCGTAAGCTCCGTTAGCGAAAGAAAACAAAACACCACTTCAAGGTACTGTAATGAACTCATTCTTTATTTATATTGGTGTTAAACCTAATGTATTCCAACTTCTCTATGGTTTATAAACTATTTTACTAGCCATAGAGTCATCAAAATAAGCAAACAACACACGAAAAACAGAATCTGTCAAAAACAGAACAGTCTGTAGTAATCTGTAACTAACGCAAACTTATGGAACTCCAAAAATTCTAAAATAAATTGGTAGACCTGAGGAATTTGTCTAGTAATCATTTGAAAAAATAATCAACTAAATAGCACTCTCCAGTAAAAAGTTGAAGCTAATCTCGTGAGCGCTAAAGTTTCTGTTTTTTACAGCATGATCATAAAGACTTCACCCAAGTCTTCCCAAAGGTTCTACTTGGCACAAACACTAATTAAAACATAAAACCACATCTTAACAGAAGCTAGATGGATTATTTACTACTAAACAAAACCAAAAAGAAATAAACTAAAATAAAATTAAGTTGCCTCCCAACAAGCGCTATCGTTTAACGCCCCTAGCTAGGCATGAAGATTTCAATGATGCTCACATAAAGATAAGGAATTGAAACATAAAGGGAGCATCATGAAGAATATGACTAGCACATTTAAGTCTAACCCACTTCGTATGCATTGGGATTTTGTGAGCAAACAACTTATGGGAACAATAATCAACTAGCATAGGAAGGCAAAACAAGCATAACTTCAAAACTTTAAGCACATAGAGAGGAAACTTGATATTATTGCAATTCCTACAAGCATATGTTCCTCCCTCATAATAATTTTCAGTAGTATCATGAATGAATTCAACAATATAACCAGCACCTAAAGCATTCTTTTCATGATCTACTTGCATAGAAATTTTACTACTCTCCACATAAGCAAAATTCTTCTCATGGATAATAGTGGGAGCAAACTCAACAAAATAGCTATCATATGATTGAAAATTAAGATCAAGATGACAAGTTTCATGGTTATCATTATTCTTTAAAGCATACGTGTCATCACAATAATCATCATAGATAGGAGGCATGCTTTCATCATAGTAATTTTTCTCATCAAAGCTTGGGGGACAAAAAATATCATCTTCATCAAACATAGCTTCCCCAAGCTTGTGGCTTTGCATATCATTAGCATCATGGATATTCAAGGAATTCATACTAAAAACATTGCAATCATGCTCATAATTCACATATTTTATGCCAAGCATTCTATGTAATTCTTCTTCTAGTAATTGAGCACAATTTTCCTTCCCGTCATTTTCACGAAAGATATTAAAAAGATGAAGCGTATGAGACAAACTCAATTCCATTTTTTTGAAAGTTTTATTTTATAAACTAAACTAGTGCTAAAACAAGAAACAAAAAGATTCGATTACAAGATCTAAATATATACCTTCAAGCACTAACCTCCCCGGCAACGGCGCCAGAAAAGAGCTTGATGTCTACTACGCAACCTTCTCCTTGTAGACATTGTTGGGCCTCCAAGTGCAGAGGTTTGTAGGACAGTAGCAAATTTCCCTCAAGTGGATGACCTAAGGTTTATCAATCCGTGGGAGGCGTAGGATGAAGATGGACTCTCTCAAGCAACCCTGCAACCAAATAACAAAGAGTCTCTTGTGTCCCCAACACACCCAATACAATGGTAAATTGTATAGGTGCACTAGTTCGGCGAAGAGATGGTGATACAAGTGCAATATGGATGGTAGATATAGGTTTTTGTAAACTGAAAATATAAAAACAGCAAGGTAGAAAGTGGTAAAAGTGAGCGTAAACAGTATTGCAATGATAGGAAACAAGGCCTAGGGTTCATACTTTCACTAGTGAAAGTTCTCTCAACAATAATAACATAATTGGATCACATAACTATCCCTCAACATGCAACAAAGAGTCACTACAAAGTCACTAATAGCGGAGAACAAACGAAGAGATTATGGTAGGGCACGGAACCACCTCAAAGTTATTCTTTCCAATCAATCCGTTGGGCTATTCCTATAAGTGCCACAAACAGCCCTAGAGTTCGTACTAGAATAACACCTTAAGACACAAATCAACCAAAACCCTAATGTCACCTAGATACTCCAATGTCACCTCAAGTATCCGTGGGTATGATTATACGATATGCATCACACAATCTCAATTCATCTACTCAAACCAACACATAGAACCTCAAAGAGTGCCCCAAAGTTTCTACCAGAGAATCATGACGAAAACGTGTGCTAACCCCTATGCATAGGTTTATGGGCGGAACCCGCAAGTTGATCACCAAAACATACATCAAGATGAATCACGTGATATCCAATTGTCACCACAGATACGCACGGCAAGACATACATCAAGTGTTCTCAAATCTTTAAAGACTCAATCCGATAAGATTACTTCAAGGGGAAAACTCAATCCATTACAAGAGAGAAGAGGGGATAAGAAACATAAGATCCAACTATAATAGCAAAGCTCGCGATACATCAAGATTGTGCCAAATCAAGAACACGAGAGAGAGAGATCAAAACACATAGCTACTGGTACATACCCTCAGCCCCGAGGCTGGACTACTCCCTCCTCGTCATGGAGAGCGCCGGGATGATGAAGATGTCCACCGGTGAGGGTTCCCCCCTCCGGTAGGGTGCCGGTACAGGGTCCCGAGAGGTTTTTGGTGGCTACAGAGGCTTGCGGCGGCGGAACTCCCGATCTAATCTCTCTTCTGGAAGGTTTACGATACGTAGGTATATATGGGTGCAAGGGGTACGTCGGTGGAGCTTCGGGGGCCCCACGAGGCAGGGGGGCGCGCCCCCCACCCTCGTGGCCAGCTCCCGTATCTTCTGACGTAGAGTCCAAGTCTATCCGATGGCTTTCCTTCCAAAAATAACTTCTCAAGTTGATTTTGTTCCTTTTCGACTCCGTCTGATATCCCTTTTCTTCAAAACACTGAAATAGGCATAAAACAGCAAATCTGGGCTGGGCCTCCGGTTAATAGGTTAGTCCCAAAAATAATATAAAAGTGGAAAATAAAGCCCAATATTGCCCAAAACAGTAGGTAACATAGCATGGAGCAATCAAAAATTATAGATACGTTGGAGACGTATCATGAAGATGTTGATGGAGATTGCCCTCTCCCGATGAGAGGAGCGTTGGTGATGACGATGGTGATGATTACCCCCTCCCGGAGGGAGGTATCCCCGGCAGAACAGCTCTGCCGGAGTTCTAGATTGGTTCCGCCAAGATTCCGCCTCGTGGCGACGGAGTCTCGTCCCGAAAAGTTCCCCTTTATTTTTTTTCTCATCGAAAGACTTCATATAGCAGAAGATGGACGTAGGAGACCCACCAGGGGGCCCACGAGGTAGGGGTCGCACCCTAGGAGGGGGGTGCGCCCCCCACCCTCCTGAGCAGGGTGTGGGCCCCCTGGACTTCATCTTTGGCGAGGATTTTTATTTATTTATTTTAAGATATTCCATGGAGTTTCAGGACTTTTGGAGTTGCGCAGAATAGGTCTCTAATATTTCCTCCTTTTCCAGCCCAGAATTCCAGCTGCCGGCATTCTCCCTCCTTTTGTAAACCTTGTAAAATAAGAGAGAATAGCCATAAGTATTGTGACATAATGTGAAATAAGAGCCCATAATGCAATAAATATCGATATAAAAGCATGATGCAAAATGGACGTATCAGGAGGCGCTGCTCGACTTGTACTGCTCCGCCCGCAGGGGCCACCTCGAGTGCTGGCGGTACGGCATGCGGGTGGCGAAGGCTGCGGCCGCCTACAAAGAGACTAGCAAAGAGGGCGATGAAGCGGGCGAGGCGCTGTTTGGCGAGACCGAGGATGAGGCAGAGGACAATGCCGGCTCCGACGAGTCCCCGCTCCGCTGCCATCGACGAGCTGTTCTACCGAGGCCCCGTGGCGCCAACAACAAGGCAGAGGACAATGCCGGCTCCGACGAGTCCCCGCTCCACTGGCGTCGACGAGGCCCTTCTCCACCGAGGCCCCACGGCGCCAACAACGAGGCAGAGGACACCGCCGGCTCCGCCGAGGCCCCGCCCCGCCAACAACGAGGCAGAGGACATTATCGGCTCAGCCGAGGCCCCACCCTGCCGGCAACGTGGGGGAGGATTTCCACCGCTTTGCTGAGGCGCCGCCCGCCGGCAACGAGACAGAGGACATCGCCAGCTCCGCCGAGGCTCCGCCCCACTGCCAATGAGGCCGCGCCACACAGAAAACGAGGAAGAGTAGAACACGGTAGGTCGCCGCCGCTCGGGTCCAAGTAAGGTCACCTCTGCTACCCTCCGGTTGAAGCCAAGCTAGGCGGGTTAACCATTAACGGCCGGTTAGCTTCTTGGCGGCGACGTGGAGTCGGAGAGCTGCGCTTGAGAAGGACGCTGCTTCTACTTAACTGCTGGTGCAGTTGGCTGACTAACACGTGGGCCCAACAGGCCACATGTCAGTTACGCAACTGCACCTGCAGTTTAGTCACTGAAGCATCTGTTCGGCTCAGCGGGACACAGGTGGGTAGCTTCGGTTAATTAATTATACCTCCAGCACACCCCTTTTTTGTTGAAGAATGTATGAAATGTAATGAAATCCGGCATGTTTATATGAAATCCAACCGTGTATGAATGAATTTATTTCGATTAGTTCGAATTCCTGTATCACTGGCATTGGATGAACATGCAAAACAATACGTACTAGCATTATTCCCAGGGTGATCACCTCGTTTGCAGCAGTTTCACATGTACTCCCTCCGGTCCTTTCTAGTCTGCATACAAGTTTTGTCTGCAGTCAAAGTATCTCTACTTTGACCAATCTTATACAAAAAAGTATGTACTTTCACAATGTGCGAAGTAAAAAGGAACAGAAGGAGTACAAAGAGTTTGAGCAGCTTTTTAGTGTTTCTGTACATTGCCATCAAACACACAGGCCTGGCAATTCATAGAGAACATTCAAAACAATCAATGATTATGCATCTCAGCGACTCACATGTCAGAGGCAATATTTACTTCACAACTAAAGAATAAAGAAAAAATTGATCGACGCTGCTGACAGCAAAGGGCGTCCCATTCGAAAATATCAAACGCATGTCTTGCTAAAATCAATGAGCAAAATTTGACAAGGTTGTCCCATTCAAAAATATCAAATGCCTACGATTGTGGAATGGGCAGGGTTTGCCATCAGTTCGGACATTGACATGGCACCTCATGCTAAATAAACCAGTTGTTCTTTTTGTGCAGTTCCACCAAAATCAACCAAATTCGCGCGTAGCTTGTATGATTTCGCCCTTATATGTTGCAACGCCTTGAACTCATCGGCACCTCCTTTCTTGTGGTGGAAATGAATGATTCGATGTATTCATGAACATTTTGTGCAGTTCCCATTGAAATCAAGCTGAGCACCCCTGTTTGCACAAATACAAAAAAGTGATTAGTATAAAGCAAACTGTACTATGAATTGACAGTTTCAACAGGCACATACATGGTCCATGTAGAGAACACTTTTAGAAAAATGGAACTCACCAGAAAGAATCCTAGAACAACATTGTACTCACGCATCACAGCAAAAAAATGGAGTTTTTGTCAGTCCTTCTGAGCTGAAGTTTGTTTGGTCTTGTGGGGAGTAATGTAACCATCCTTCAACTGCTCCTTCTGATGATAAGATAGACAGGGCTTCTTCATCTTGGCATAATCGGAACTAGTCACTTCACGTACTCCATATTCTTCTTCAGAGGAAGATGATCCTCTTGTGCAAAGACAAGAGGACTACTAAATGCTAGCATCACTGTTTGCTCGAAAAAAGGAAAGGAAATATTTAAAACAGCACAGATGAAACACTTCTCAAGGACAATACCACTTTTTCATGACAGTATCTAAACAGTAGCACAACACCAATAGAGATGACAAAGCTCAATCATATGGATGAAATCAGTGGGCGAGTACCAACCTTTGTCAGGAGGCTTATTGTGTAGAGCATACAGATGAAGCAATTCTCTGGAACCATCTGTTGCTATCTACGGTGGTGGCCATGCTTACTATATAATCCTCGCTTAGTTTAATGTTTCCAACATCTTCTTGTGCAGTTCCACTAAAATATATGGTATCTTCAAAGAAGATCCTTGTTTGCACAAGTAGAGATAATTACATATTACATTAAGAGTGGCATCAAATCAGTGGCAAAACAATTTCTCATTCCAGCCATAGCAATAAATTAAGATGCAAAACTATATCATTACTTGTGTCATCACAGTTCCAGTGCTTCATTACAGCACGGGGAGTTGATTTTTGTTTTTCTTCCGCTTGTTCTTCCCATTCATCACTTGGTTCAATAACAGACAAGCTTCGCCTTCAATGTAAGATTTGGCATGTCAATTAGGGAGCACAAGTATAGTACTAAACTTAATTTTCTGATGAAAGTGGCAAAATACAGGCTAGCAGTTGTGAAATATCCTTATCTTACCTCAATGGGATTTTACGGTGCACATACAGATTGGAAGTCTTGTCTCCATTTGTGCAGTTCACTAAAATCAAGCAACATTATTGTATAATTAGCACAACATATGAATGCACACTGCAGAATCATGTGAAAGAAGGCTAGTACTGACCTCTCATGATGCGGAATTCAAACAACTCACAAGAAGAATATCTGAACCAAATTCGCCTTAACGGATAGGAAGTAAGATCTCCTCTTGTGCAGTTCCACTAAGATCAAGCAATCAAGCAACGTTGTCGGTTTGACATTTTGGTTGAACTGCACAAAACACTCTTAAAACAAAAGTGTTTTGTGCAGTGCAACAAAAGGTCACAATGGCAACGAGGTGAAGCAGATAACCCTGTTTACACAGAGGTGCAAAGGAAACAATTAGTCGTCAATAACGGTGGATGACACAGAAGCCAACAAAAAGAAGCATCTACCTTATCTAAATGGGAACGAAAGCAAGACAGTAGCATTTCTCAAACAGTGGCATTGATTAATATTAACATAGAGATTATATTAACAATAAAATTCGTTAAACATGTAATTTGCTTTTAACTGTGGCATTGCATCAATTTTCCAGCGGCATTATTAGAGGGTGTTTGTTTACAGGGACATTTTGGTGTAGGGACTAAAAAAACTCCGTGTCAGTCCCATCTAAACCAAACAGGAGGGACTTTTAGGGACTAAATGTGGGCATTTGGGACTAAAGAAAGAAGACCCCGAGGGAGTCTTTTTGGGACTTTTTCCAACAGTTGCCCCGGCCACGCATCGCACCTTATCTCTATTAGTTCATTACTAGGGGTAACATGGTCTTTTAGCATGTCATTTAATAACCTCTAGTCCATGTTTAGTCCCTGGAACCCAGCAGGTAGGGACTAGGGAGTTTTTAACCAAACAGGGCCTTAGATTAACAACAGCTAATGAGTTACACGGGACAGTGGACGCACTAGCACCATGTGCATCTACCGATGTACTGTGGTCATGCACAGTCTGTTGCAACAAAGAACGAACAACCAAGGAGCATATTTGTGTTGGTCCCAGTTTTGTTATCTTTAGACACCTTTCCCTATGTGAGTGCAGCAAATCTAGTCCTGCTCAAACTCTACAACCTTGTCCCTTCCTTTCTGAGGGAGTCCTGGATTAGGGGGTGTTCGGATAGCCGGACAATACCTTCAGCCGGACTCCTAGACTATGAAGATACAAGATTGAAGACTTCGTCCCGTGTCCGGATGGGACTTTCCTTGGCGTGGAAGGCAATCTTGGCGATGCGGATATTCAGATCTCCTACCATTGTAACCGACTTTGTGTAACCCTAACCCTCTCCGGTGTCTATATAAACCGGATGGTTTTAGTCCGTAGGACAGAATCCCAACATACAACAATCATACCATAGGCTAGCTTCTAGGGTTTAGCCTCCTTGATCTCGTGGTAGATCTACTCTTGTACTACCCATATCATCAATATTAATCAAGCAGGACGTAGGGTTTTACCTCCATCAAGAGGGCCCGAACCTGGGTAAAACATTGTGTCCCTTGTCTCCTATTACCATCTGCCTAGACGCACAGTTCGGGACCCCCTACCCGAGATCCGCCGGTTTTGAAACCGACATTGGTGCTTTCATTGAGAGTTCCTCTGTGTCGTCGCTTTTAGGCCCGATGGCTCCTTTGATCATCAACGACGATGCGGTCCAGGTTGAGACTTTTCTCCCCGGACAAATCTTCGTCTTCGGCGGCTTCGCACTGCGGGCCAATTCGCTTGGCCGCCTAGAGCAGATCGAAAGCTACGCCCCTAGCCATCAGGTCAGGTTTGGAAGTTTAAACTACACGGCGGACATCCGCGGGGACTTGATCTTCGACGGATTCGAGCCACAGCCAAGCGCGCCGCACTGTCACGATGGGCATGATCTAGCTCTGCCACCGAACAGTGTCCTGGAGGCCGCATGCACACTGGTTCCAACCCTTAGTTCGGAGCCTGCTGCGCCGATCGAGGATGAGTGGTTGGGCACCACCTCGGGGGCTGCGATCTCAAAGGCGATCGAGTCGAACACCAGCCCCGCACTCCGCATGGCCCGTGACTCCGAAGAGCCGGATTCCTCTCCGGACTCTGAGCCCTCCGCGTGCCCGCCAATCGAATCCGATTGGGCTCCGATCATGGAGTTCACCGCCGCGGACATCTTTCAGCACCTGCCCTTTGGCAACATCCTGAAGTCACTAAAGTCTCTCTCTTTATCAGGAGAGCCCTGGCCTGACTACGGTCAGCAAGGATGGGATACGGATGATGAAGAAATTCAAAACCCACCCACCACCCATTTGGTAGCCACCATCGATAATTTAAACGACATGCTCAACTTCGACTCCGGAGATATCGACGGCATGGACGACGATGCAGGAGACGTAGATGAACCAATGCCTATAGGGCATTAGACAGCCACCTCATCTCATGGTGTGTACATGGTGGATACCCCTAAAGGAAGCGACAACGAGGAACATGTGGATGGAACGAGGGATCGATCTCTCGAAAAACAATCAAAGCATCGGTGTAAACACCGACCCAAGCCCCGTCTCGATACAGACCCAGCCATAGAGCAGGATGAGCCGGCAGACGACGAGCATGCCTTAGAGCAACCATCCGAACAGGGCAACCCGGATAAAGAAACCGAACATCCCTCCCCCGGCGAAAATGGCATTCCGGACGACCCTACGCCGGATAAGCCCACGGAGCAGAAGAACCTCCACAAGAGGCTCGTTCCAACCGCACGCATCCTGAAAAAGCAGAAGCGGAAGCTAAAAACTGCGGAAGATGCACTCAGGATCAGATGGAGTAAAGTAATCAATACCGCAGACAAATACGGCGACAGTCGCCGCGCTAAAAGCTATCCGAAGCTAAAGCTACTGCCTGAATTCGAGGAAGAGGCCTTAGAGCCCTCGCATTCAAAAAGTAAGAAAGCCACATGGTCGGATAAATGACCCCATGGCCAGCATAAAGCGGTAAGCGGTGCCGCACTTAAGCCAGCATGCGACCCAGTTAAGGATTCGCATCAAAAAGATGGCCCAGCCAGGTCCATCTACGGGCCAAGAAAGCAAGCTCTCGTAAGCAATGCAATAAAGCCATTATCAGAACCCGGCACACCCAAATACAGGGGCGCCACACACCCCCTATGTTTCACCGATGAGGTCCTGGATTATGAATTTCCAGTGGGATTCAAACCCGTAAACATAGAGGCATATGATGGAACAACAGACCCTAGAGTCTGGATCGAGGATTATATCCTCCACATACATATGGCTAGAGGAGATGACCTCCACGCCATAAAATACTTACCCCTCAAGCTTAAAGGGCCAGCCCGGCATTGGATTAAAAGCCTTCCTGAAAACACAATCGGAAGTTGGGAAGAGCTCGAGGACGCTTTCCGAGAAAATTTTCAAGGGACCTATGTCCGCCCTCCAGACGCAGACGATCTCAGTCACATAACTCAATAGCCCGGAGAGTCAGCTCGGCAATTCTGGAATAGATTTCTTACTAAAAAGAATCAGATAGTCGACTGTCCGGACGCCGAAGCCTTAGCAGCTTTCAGGCATAATGTCCGAGATGAATGGCTCGCCAGACACCTCGGCCAAGAAAAGCCAAAAACAATGGCCGCACTAACAAGCCTCATGACCCGCTTTTGCGCAGGAGAGGACAGCTGGTTGGCAAGATGTAGCACCAGCGACCCAAGTACATCCGAAACTAGGGATGGAAACGGAAAACCGCGACACAATAAGGACCGTCGCCGGACTAAGGAAAAAAGTCCGAAGAGCACGGCAGTCAACGCTGGATTTAAAAACTCACGGCAGAATCAGAAAAAGCTGCCCCTCCAGGATAACAGAGATGATTTATCCAACCTAAACAAAATCTTGGACAGGATATGTCAAATACACAGTACTCCCGGAAAGCCTGCTAACCATACCCACAAAGATTGTTGGGTTTTCAAACAATCCGGCAGACTCAACGCCGAACACAAGGGGCTCGACACACCAAGCGAAGACGAGGACGAACCCCAAAAGCAGAGCACCAGGAAACAAAAGAATTTCCTACAAGAAGTAAAAACAGTAAACTTACTTCACATAACAAAACGTGCGGCGCCCATAAAGGTACGCACCACACGGCCTATCCCAAAGGGGTCCCGCCACTGGTTGTCAAAACCAATCATCTTCGATCATCTGGATTATTCTAGAAGTATGTAACACCCCAAGACCGATGTGCCAGGTATCGTCCAGTTATTCGCTGTTGTTGCTTTGTCTTTGCTTGCGTGTTGCATCTTGCCATGTCATCATGTGCATTGCATCATCATGTTTTCAAAACTTGCATCTGTCCCGGCCTCCTCGTTCCATCCGTTGTCCGTTCTGAGTCCAGACACACTTGCACGCGCCCTCGGCATGTCCGAAATATTATTTTATAAGTGGCCGGAAAATGTTCTCGGAATGTGATGAGAGTTGACGTGTGGTCTTATTATAGTGTAGATAGACCGCCTGTCAAGTTTCATCGCATGCGGAGATCGTTTGATGCCCCAGCGGATAACTATAGCGGCATTATAGCCGGTCTAACGTCGGACATTTTCGGTCTCCGAAAACAGATGCCGGGCCCTCTCTCTCTCTTCTCCCCCTCGCAGTCTCGCCACAGCCCACCTAGTCCATCCTCCTTCCCCTCTTCGCTTCCAGAGTTGTCCGATGCGACCGCACGGTCCGAAACCCTCTCTGCACAGTGCATCGAACCCCTCACGTGAGCGTCCGAAAGTTGTCCCAGACCCGACCCGAGGTGTCGCCACCGTTGTGTCCGGATCATCCCCAAACATCTACAAAACGTCACCGTTTTCTTATATGGGCTCCCTAGCCTATTTTTTCCGTCCGTCCGATTAAGATCGGAGGGACCAAATGCCCCTATCCAAAAATCCACTTACTACATACAGACCAATCCCTAATCCCTAGGGATCCTCCTAGCCGCCGCCACTGCACTGTCTCTTCTCTGTTTTCCGTGTCCGACCAACCATCGCGCTTCGTTCCTCGATCCCCTCGCCGAACAAACTGCAAGCCGCGGCAGCAGCAGTCCCTGTCCACCTCGACTTCACGCTCCCGGAGTCGTTCAACGCCAGCAGCTCCTCGCGTTCGCGCGCCGCAGAGCATCAGCAGCAGTCCTGAGCGCCCCATCCCCTCGTCATGTACCTTGATCCAGGATGGATCGGGAGCAGAGTTGCTTTTCGCTCGTTGCCGGTGGCCTCAACCACCTGGACCCCGCCGCCTCTGCGACAGAGCTCGCCGGAGCAAGCACCACCAGGCGTCCCCGCACCCTACCTCTCTTCTCTCCGGCCTTTTCTCTCTCTTCCCCTTACACCTCTCTCTGTGACTTGCCATAGCAGGGAGACGCCATCACTTGGAGCTTCCTCAACCTCGCCTCCCCATCGCCGGCCGGCCTCGCCGTTGCTGGAAACGGGCCGGCCGTCCCCGGATCCGGTTGCCCCATCGCCCACCTGCCGGATCCGCCCCGTCCCCACCGTCCGCCGGCGTCCTACCCTGCTGGAGCCACAGCGCCGCCCCTGACTTGCTTGATCCAGGCGAGATCGAGGAGCGGGATGAGCCCACCAGCGCATGGGCCTCTAGGGCCCATCCCCACCTGCCTGGGGCCCTCCTCCCACCGAACTGGGCCAAGGCCCACTAGGTGAAGCCACACCCGCAGCGCCCCACTTTTCCTTTCCTGCTGTTGGGCCAGTTCCTGTTTCGGCCCGCTATGTTTTTTTTCAGCGCCTGGGAATTTGCTAATTAATCCAGTAAAATAGATTTTTAGTTTAGTCCCTCTAGTCCATGCATATCGTAACTCTCAATCCGTGCATCATATGTAAAAACTTTAAATATGTAAAATGCTTAGAATTTCATATAGTTTCAAAATATGTCATTTTCAACCATGTTCAAATGTTTAAAATGTTGTTTGATTAAATTTGCTCCAGGTCATGTTAAAATGATTTAATTCACAACTAAATAACCGTAACTCGGAATTTAATAAACTTTATATGTAAATGGGGTAGAAAAAATGCCTAGTTTAACATGGTGGTTTTACTTTGCATGTTTAACAACTCTAAAATATGCTTTAGGATAGAACAGTACCAAATCTAAAATATGGACATGAGGATTTTCTGGACTTGTTGTTTTGTTGTTCCGGCCTCATTTAAACTTGACTAGATAGGTAGTTTTGCTTTGCTTCACTTCTTGCCATGTTTAACAACATTTAATATTGTTGGGTACATAAACAAGATCGAACTAAATAATGAGCTCCACTTAACTTGTAGTATTGTTTGTTGCACTTTGCCATGCCATGCCTCATTAAACCGGACATGCATCATACTTGTTTGTGCATCATGCCATGATTATGTGTTGGTTTGTTTACTATGTTGTGTGCTTCTTTTCCGGTGTTTGCTTCTTCGGGTTGGTTCCAGTAACGTCGCGTTTGTGAGGATCCGTTCGTCTACGTCCGTTTGTCTTCTTCATGGACTCGTTCTTCTTCCTTGCGGGATCTCAGGCAAGATGATCATACCCTCGAAATCACTACTATCTTTGCTTTGCTAGATGCTCGCTCTTTTGCTATGCCTATGCTGCGATACCTACCACTTGCTTGTCATGCCTCCCATATTGTTGAATCAAGCCTCTAACCCACCTTGTCCTAGCAAACCGTTGTTTGGCTATGTTACCGCTTTGCTTAGCCCCTCTTATAACGTTGCTAGTTGCAGGTGAAGATTGGAGGCCGTTCCTTGTTGGAACATTTATTTACTTGTTGGGATATCATTATACTGCCTTGTTATCTTAATGCATCTATATACTTGGTAAAGGGTGGAAGGCTCGGCCTCTCGCCTAGTTTTTTGTTCCACTCTTGCCGCCCTAGTTTCCGTCATATCGGTGTTATGTTCCCGGATTTTGCGTTCCTTACACGGTTGGGTTATAATGGGAACCCCTTGATAGTTCGCCTTGATTAAAGCTTTTCCAGCAATGCCCAACCTTGGTTTTACCATTTTCCACCTAGCCTTTTCTTTCCCTTGGGTTCTGCAGACTCAAGGGTCATCTTATTTTAACCCCCCCCGGGCCAGTGCTCCTCTGAGTGTTGGTCCGAACTGAGCTGCCTGCGGGGCCACCTCGGGGAAACTTGAGGGTTGGTTTTACTCGTAGCTAGTCTCATCTGAGTGTGCCCTGAGAATGAGATATGTGCAGCTCCTATCGGGATTTGTCAGCACATTCGGGCGGTGTTGCTGGTCTTGTTTTAACCTGTCGAAGTGTCTTGAGTTACCGAGATACCGTGTCTGACCGGAACGTCTTGGGAGGAGGTCTATTCCTTCGTTGACCGTGAGAGCTTGTCATGGGCTAAGTTGGGACTCCCCTGCAGGGATTGAACTTTCGAAAGCCGTGCCCGCGGTTATGGGCAGATGGGAATTTGTTAATGTCCGGTTGTAGATAACTTTAACCTTAACTTATTTAAAATGAATCAACTGAGAGTGTTACCGTGATGGCCTCTTCTCGGCGGAGTCCGGGAAGTGGACACGGTGTTGGAGTAATGTTTGCGCAGGTTGTTCTCTAGTTTCTCGCTCGTGCTTTGCCTCCTCTTCTCGCTCTCCTTTGCGAATAAGTAGCCACCATACTTGCTAGTCGCTTGCTGCAGCTCCACCTATATTTACCTTGCCATACCTTTAAGCTTAAATAGTCTTGATCGCGAGGGTGCGAGATTGCTGAGTCCCTGTGGCTCACAGATTACTATTACACCAGATGCAGGGCCTGATGATTCCGCTCCAGGAGACGCATACGAGCTCAAGTGGGAGTTCGACGAAGACTCTCAACGTTACTATGTTTCCTTTCCCGGTGATCAGTAGTGGTGCCCAGTTGGGGGTGAATGGGACCGAGTCGCATGTTGGGTTCTCTTTTATTTTGGCGCCGTAGCCGGGCCATGAGTGTTTGGATGATGTAATGTTATTTATGCACTTGATTGACGTGGCGAGTGTAAGCCAACTATGTTATCTCCCTTTTTATTTTCATATTACATGGGATGTTGTGAAGATTGCCTAACTTGCGACTTATGCCTTCAATGCGATTATGTCTCTAAGTCGTGCCTCGACACGTGGGAGCTATAGTCGCATCAAGGGTGTTACAAGTTGGTAATCAGAGCCTTCCCCGACCTTAGGAGCCCCATTGCTTGATCGTTTCTAGTGGCCGAGTTGTGTCTAGAAAAAAATGTTTTGAGTCATTTAGGAATTATATATCGGAGAGTTTAGGAATTCTTTTTACTTCCCAGTCTCCTCATCGCTCTGGTAAGGCATCCTGACGTAGAGTTTTGACTCTTCTCTTCTCAAATTTCACTAAAAAAATTTAGGATCACGCGGGTATCCTGGAATCGTTTCGATGGTTTTGTGACGAGAACATTGTCTTGGTGCCTCCTGTCAGGGGTTTTGTGGAAGTGTCCCGGGGAGTTGAGCTCTGAGGTGTTGTCGTCATAATTTTATCGTTGCACTTCTGGAATACCTGAGTTTAGTACGCCGACATCGAAAATCTCTTTTATGCAGTTCATTGGTGAGATAACCTCGACGCCACCCAGTACTGGGGCGGGAGTTCGGGAGTATTTCCATAACTTGTATAACGGATGCTTTTTGAAGGTTGAGGTAGATGATTTCCGAAGGTTTCTTGGTTATGTGTTGAAGGATGGATACAGCTGGATGTAGGATTTGCTAGTTTGGGTGAGATATTATGCTTCCCCTGTATCCCCAACACCTGATTGCATAACCGGAAAATTTTCAGGAGTTTCATAAGTGGGAATTCAAGTAGCTCTTAGGATATCTTTCCGACAGATGTATGATATGAAATTGGGGATCGACGTCTAGTGGTCCGCCTATTCACGGTCGGTTTTACAGTGGTCTCGTTGTGTCTTAAAGAGTCCTTGGCTATGCCGACTCGGGGACGCTTCGTATGTCATGTGCACTGCCTTGTACATGATGGTGTTGTACGATCGAGCCCGTGTAGGCCCCACCACGAAAACTTCGGACGAAATCTCTATCATATGTTTGTTCCAGCTTATTCTGCAAGCCAATCCTTTTTTTGTTTTTTTTAGTTGTGGTATTCGAGTTGCTTCGAAGTCAAATGTTGATTCCATCCCTTGTCTAAGTGGTGTTCACATACTCCGATGTGGATACTAAATCCTTCCTTGATAATCGAGATTGTCATGTCAATCTTTTTTTTAACCGGTGTGCTTCTCTTCAAGTGGATACGATCATTTCAACTTCCGCAAGATCAATGATCAGTTCTTCTCAACGGTGTTTGTTTCATCCGTCTCCAAGTTGCCTTTGTTTTTCCCACCCTCCCACCCTCTTTCTTCGAGGAATAAGATTTCTTAATCAAGTACCATCTTATTGGTGTGAAGTCTCTCCATTCTTTTCCGTCAATGTTCGTATCCGGTGATTCTCACGAAGATTCTAACGGAGCTTCAAGTTCGTCACCCTTTACTCATTTTTTTCTTCTCCGGCGGTTTAAATTCAAGCGTTATTGATCATAGCTTTCTCCTCGTTTAGAATACCCTATCATGCCGGTGCTCCTCATATTCTTTCACTTCTCGCTATTCTATTGTTCCGGAGTGCTCAAGATATCTCAGAAGATTCGTGTTTCCACTCTGATTTCGTAATCCTTTCAAGCTCTTTCGAGATAGTTATCTCATTCTAGCCATTTAATTCAACCGGTGCAACCTCTCTTTTAAATCATTTCAACGGTGTTTCTCTTGAGTGGGCCCTAACCCACAGGTCTTTTCCCAGGATCTTACCTGACTCTTCTTATTTTTCCCGGAGATACCCTCAAATTTCTTGTCAAAGTTTGAAGTAAGAATGATTTATCATCAGTCAAATGCATTTCCCCAAGATCGGTTAAATTCTTTTCATCATTGGCTAAATCTCTTCGCTTTTGATTCTTCCGGTGTGCCTCAACGATTCTTGATGGTGTTTCTCATCGACATTCTCATATTTTTAAGGCCGAAGAAGAGTTTTACCTCCATATTTTATCCGTTCTCTCAGAGATTCTTCATTCTAGCTTGTTGCCATCCTCTCATAATTGTTTTGATTGTGGGAATTCTTTTCACCTATCCGGAGCAATTCAAGATTCTGCTAAGTTTGATTATCTGGAGGCCATCATTTCGGGATTATTCATTCTCAGCTTCCAGTTATCATTCTCCAATTATACCGATGCATCATTCAAGTATATTTTCTAATCAGCTCATGATCTTTTGTTCTCATGGATCTAATTTCCCTCAAGTATTTTCATTCGTTCTCTAATTCTTTTCCGGTGATTTATCCATTTTTCTTCGTTCATTTTCAATTCTTACGGTGGTTCGTTCAAGAGTTTTCTTCCTTCGTGTATCATATCTATGCATTCGTGCTTTCCAAATTCTACCGGTAGATCGTTGAAGACTTTCTCAAGTTTGCGCCATATGTCTCTAAAACCTTCCAACAAGAATAAGTTGTTTGCAATCCGTTGCTTGTCATCAATTTAAATTGGTGAAGGATAAGCATAATGTAATTCTTATTCTTGTTTCATCGAGTGAATTTAATTCTTTATTCCGGAGGCTCATCAAATTCTTGATTTTATTTCTTCATCTTTCTTTTCTGGAGTTCCAAGCTCTAATTATCACGGAGATCCATCTAAATAATTACAAGGTTTCACCTTGTGTTTTCAACTTCTCTTTCTTTTCATTATCTTTTGTTTACCGGAGTTCCTCATGGATGTCCTACATGATGATTCATCAAGGATTTAATTCCTTCTCGAAGTGTTCATCGACATTCTTTGCTAAGAAGCTCAAGTTTTCTTCTTATTGTAATCCGGAGTGCATTTCTGTCAACGTATCTTTGGAGGTGGTATTATGTCATTTTGATAATTTGAGTTCATGTTTTCATGATTCACATGCTGTCAAGATTGGGATATTTTAAATCCATCAATCTCGTTGTTGGAGCTATCTTGGGCTATATTTCACCACAAGCCTTCCCTAAGCATTGTTGCTATTTATGGGGATAATATATGATCCAAGTTCTTCATCTATCCTTCCCGGTGAAATTACTTTCTCGTCAATTGGTTCATATCAATCCAATTCTTTTTCCGTGAGTGCCAGTTGTCACCTCATGATTTGAGATGTACTCCATAAGACCATATCAACCTTATTCTTTTCGTTGTTGGTTTTCCAACAATCCCGTTCTAGCAATTGTGGTAAGCGTGCTCCCTCAAGATCTTGTTTTCCTTCGTTCATTCCATTCGATTCTTAATTTTGTTCCGGAGGCTTTGTGATGTTGCTCTCTGCAACCCATCTTCTTGTTTTGTTAGGATCGTGTTCTTTTCGTCCTTATCCTTTTAACCGGAGTGTCGTGCCTGCTTTTCGAATTTTTCCCATTCTGCCAAGTTTTGCCTCCCTTCTCAGAAGAAGTGCTGCTCAAATTATATCATTCTTAATCTTTCTCTATCTTGTTTTAACCGGAGTGGTTTCAATATATATCTTGCCCTTCAACCTCAAGGCTTTTTCGCAATGTTCTTTCTTCCTCTTTTCTAACGGAGTGTTTTCGACCTAGTTCATCTTCGTTGAATTCTTTTCTCAAATGGCTTAACCCTTTCAAGGTTCTTTGGTTTCACTCGTTTGTCAAAGAAGCAACTTAGTCTTACCTCTTCTCTTTCTCTTCCGTTCTCCCTCCGGTGCCATTCTAGATCTCGGGACGAGATCCTCTCGTAGTGGTGGAGTGTTGTAACGCCCCAAGACCGATGTGCCAGGTGTCGTCCAGTTATTCGCTGTTGTTGCTTTGACTTTGCTTGCATGTTGCATCTTGCCATGTCATCATGTGCATTGCATCATCATGTTTTCAAAACTTGCATCTGTCTAGGCCTCCTCGTTCCATCCGTTGTCCGTTCTGAGTCCAGACACACTTGCACGCGCCCGCGGCATGTCCGAAATATAATTTTATAAGTGGCCGAAAAATGTTCTCGGAATGGGATGAGAGTTGACGTGTGGTCTTATTATAGTGTAGATAGACCGCCTGTCAAGTTTCATCGCATGCGGAGATCGTTTGATGCCCCAACGGATAACTATAGCGGCATTATAGCCGGTCTAACGTCGGACGTTTTCGGTCTCTGGAAACAGATGCCGGGCACTCTCTCTCTCTTCTCCCCCTCGCAGTCTCGCCACAGCCCACCTAGTCCATCCTCCTTCCCCTCTTCGCTTCCGGAGTTGTCCGATGCGACCGCACGGTCCGAAACCCTCTTTGCACAGTGCATCGAACCCCTCACGTGAGCGTCCGAAAGTTGTCCTGGACCTGACCCGAGGTGTCGCCACCGTTGTGTCCGGATCATCCCCAAACATCTACAAAACGTCACCGTTTTCTTATATGGGCTCCCTAGCCTATTCTTTTCCGTTCGTCCGATTAAGATCGGAGGGACCAAATGCCCCTATCCAAAAATCCACTTACTACATATAGACCAATCCCTAATCCCTAGGGATCCTCCTAGTCGCCGCCACTGCACTGTCTCTTCTTTGTTTTCCGTGTCCGACCAACCATCGCGCTTCGTTCCTCGATCCCCTCACCGAACAAACTGCAAGCCGCGGCAGCAGCAATCCCTGTCCACCTCGACTTCACGCTCCCGGAGTCGTTCAACGCCAGCAGCTCCTCGCGTTCGCGCGCCGCACAGCATCAGCAGCAGTCCTGAGCGCCCCATCCCCTCATCATGTACCTCGATCCAGGATGGATCGGGAGCACAGTTGCTTTTCGCTCGTCGCCGGCGGCCTCAACCACCTGGACCCCGCCGCCTCTGCGACAGAGCTCGCCGGAGCAAGCACCACCAGGCGTCCCCGCACCCTACCTCTCTTCTCTCCGGCCTTTTCTCTCTCTTCTCCTTCCACCTCTCTCTGTGACTTGCCATAGCAGGGAGACGCCGTCACTTGGAGCTTCCTCAACCTCGCCTCCCCATCGCCGGCCTCGCCGTCGCTGGAAACGGGCCGGCCGTCCCCAGATCCGGTTGCCCCATCGCCCACCTGCCGGATCCGCCCCGTCCCCGCCGTCCGCCGGCGTCCTACCCCGCTGGAGCCGCAGCGCCGCCCCTGCCTTGCTCGATCCAGGTGAGATCGAGGAGCGGGATGAGCCCACCAGCGCGTGGGCCTCTAGGGCCCATCCCCACCTGCCTGGGGCCCTCTTCCCACCGAACCGGGCCAAGGCCCACTAGGTGAAGCCACACCCGCAGCGCCCCACTTTTCCTTTCCTGCTGTTGGTCCAGTTCCTGTTTCGGCCCGCGTATGTTTTTTTCAGCGCCTGGGAATTTGCTAATTAATCCAGTAAAACAGATTTTCAGTTTAGTCCCTCTAGTCCATGCATATCGTAACTCTCAATCCGTGCATCATATGTAAAAACTTTAAATATGTAAAATGCTTAGAATTTCATATAGTTTCAAAATATGTCATTTTCAACCATGTTTAAAATGTTTAAAATGTTGTTTGATTAAATTTGCTCCTATGCCATGTTAAAATGATTTAATTCACAACTAAATAACCGTAACTCGGAATTTAATAAACTTTATATGTAAATGGGGTAGAAAAAATGCCTAGTTTAACATGGTGGTTTTACTTTGCATGTTTAACAACTCTAAAATATGCTTTAGGACAGAACAGTACCAAATCTAAAATATGGACATGAGGATTTTCTGGACTTGTTGTTTTGTTGTTCCGGCCTCATTTAAACTTGACTAGATAGGTAGTTTTGCTTTGCTTCACTTCTTGCCATGTTTAACAACATTTAATATTGTTGGGTACATAAACAAGATCGAACTAAATAAGTCACGTGGTGTTTCGTCAATATGCAACGTAGTTGCATATTGAGCTCCACTTAACTTGTAGTATTGTTTGTTGCACTTTGCCATGCCATGCCTCATTAAACCGGACATGCATCATACTTGTTTGTGCATCATGCCATGATTATGTGTTGGTTTGTTTACTATGTTGTGTGCTTCTTTTCCGGTGTTTTCTTCTTCGGGTTGGTTCCAGTAACGTCGCGTTTGTGAGGATCCGTTCGTCTACGTCCGTTTGTCTTCTTCATGGACTCGTTCTTCTTCCTTGCGGGATCTCAGGCAAGATGATCATACCCTCAAAATCACTACTATCTTTGCTTTGCTAGATGCTCACTCTTTTGCTATGCCTCTGCTGCGATACCTACCACTTGCTTGTCATGCCTCCCATATTGTTGAACCAAGCCTCTTACCCACCTTGTCCTAGCAAACTGTTGTTTGGCTATGTTACCGCTTTGCTTAGCCCCTCTTATAGCGTTGCTAGTTGCAGGTGAAGATTGGAGGCCGTTCCTTGTTGGAACATTTGTTTACTTGTTGGGATATCATTATACTGCCTTGTTATCTTAATGCATCTACATACTTGGTAAAGGGTGGAAGGCTCGGCCTCTCGCCTAGTGTTTTGTTCCACTCTTGCCCCCCTAGTTTCCGTCATATCGGTGTTATGTTCCCGGATTTTGCGTTCCTTACACGGTTGGGTTATAATGGGAACCCCTTGATAGTTCGCCTTGATTAAAGCTTTTCCAGCAATGCCCAACCTTGGTTTTACCATTTGCCACCTAGCCTTTTCTTTCCCTTGGGTTCTGCAGACTCAAGGGTCATCTTATTTTAACCCCCCCCCCCGGGCTAGTGCTCCTCTGAGTGTTGGTCCGAACTGAGCTGCCTGCGGGGCCACCTCGGGGAAACTTGAGGGTTGGTTTTACTCGTATCTAGTCTCATCTGAGTGTGCCCTGAGAACGAGATATGTGCAGCTCCTGTCGGGATTTGTCGGCACATTCGGGCGGTGTTGCTGGTCTTGTTTTAACCTGTCGAAGTGTCTTGAGTTACCGAGATACCGAGTCTGATCGGAACGTCTTGGGAGGAGGTCTATTCCTTCGTTGACCGTGAGAGCTTGTCATGGGCTAAGTTGGGACTCCCCTGCAGGGATTGAACTTCCGAAAGCCGTGCCCGTGGTTATGGGCAGATGGGAATTTGTTAATGTCCGGTTGTAGATAACTTTAACCTTAACTTATTTAAAATGAATCAACTGAGAGTGTTACCGTGATGGCCTCTTCTCGGCGGAGTCCGGGAAGTGGACACGGTGTTGCAGTAATGTTTGTGCAGGTTGTTCTCTAGTTTCTCGCTCGTGCTTTACCTCCTCTTCTCGCTCTCCTTTGCGAATAAGTAGCCACCATACTTGCTAGTCGCTTGCTGCAGCTCCACCTATATTTACCTTGCCATACCTTTAAGCTTAAATAGTCTTGATCACGAGGGTGCGAGATTGCTGAGTCCCTGTGGCTCACAGATTACTATTACACCAGATGCAGGGCCTGATGATTTCGCTCCAGGAGACGCGTACGAGCTCAAGTGGGAGTTCGACGAAGACTCTCAACGTTACTATGTTTCCTTTCCCGATGATGAGTAGTGGTGCCCAGTTGGGGGTGAACGGTACCGAGTCGCATGTTGGGTTCTCTTTTATTTTGGCGCCGTAGTCGGGCCATGAGTGTTTGGATGATGTAATGTTATTTATGCACTTGATTGACGTGGCGAGTGTAAGCCAACTATGTTATCTCCCATTTTATTATCATATTACATGGGATGTTGTGAAGATTGCCTAACTTGCGACTTATGCCTTCAATGCGATTATGTCTCTAAGTTGTGCCTCGACACGTGGGAGCTATAGTCGCATCGAGGGTGTTACAAAGTATCAGGACCGCAGGCTGGACTGCCTTGGTACTCGATCCAGTAATTGGCAGACTCCATTTTTCAAATGTCCTTATGGACGAAGGCAGTGGACTAAACCTGATATATCAGGACACAATCCGTCACATGGGGATAGACCCAACAAGAATTCGCCACAGCAAAACCTCCTTTCAAGGGGTAACGCCTGGTCCGGACACCCATTGCATGGGTTTTCTCCGGCTCGAAGTTATATTCGGCTCTATCGATAACTTCCGCCGTGAAAAGCTGACTTTCCACATTGCCCCATTCTCAAGTCGCTATCAAGCACTGCTGGGACGCGAAGCTTTTGCCCGCTTTAACGCAATACCGCATTATGCATCTCTTACGCTTAAGATGCCCGGTCCACGAGGCATCATCTCCTTGAAGGGGAAGCATTGAGTGCGCCTCCCCCGAGCGGAGGATTGTGCGGCCGCTTTAACAGCCCCACAATACAATGGCTTCACCAGCCAAAACATCCGAACAGGTCATTAAGACCACGGACATGGATAGACGAGTCCGGCACAAAAGTATCATTGATAAAGGCTTAGTGGCCATATACCCCTGCCCTAGGGGCTCTGCACATATAAAATAAGAGACAATAAAGCTCAATTTTACATATTTTACTTTATACTTTGTTTATTTAATATAACTTTTGTTCGGCACGCCCCTTTTTTCAACTTAGTCCCTCTCTTTTACAGATGAACATCGTGCTGCGCCCGTCCAGGATACGGCACAACAGAGACACAGGCGCAGACGTGCAGTAGGGACCCGTTCCAAGGATTCTTTTCAGATTAAGACCCTGCGTAAACCTTTTTTACTATCTCTTGTTGATACACATCCCCTGGTTCTATAACCAAGGAGGAGGCTGGCGTCTTGGCATGTGGCCACGTCAGAATTCCTGCGCCTACCTGGACACTAGGGGCTTATACCTAAGAGCGTTACCTCGCCCGCTCTCATAAAGACCGAATACCTTCGGGAGTGTTCGGCGTCGCGAGTTTGGCCTTATATGCGTCAGCTCTGAATCATGATTTTGGTCAAATGTTGGGTTGCCCGGCTCCTGTGTTTGGCCGCCTTACGTTCCGCTCTATCGGCTAAGGCGGCACCAGGAGAACTACTGCGATTGTGCCCCGGTTCGGCCAGGCGAGCACCTCAGTAGAGAAAGCCGAAAACCGACTGTCATGATATAGCGTGAAACTGGTCAACCACTCGATGACTCTCCAGAATCTATAGGATTCCTTCGCACTAACGAAGGGCCGTTTCCCGGCCAGGCACATACACGCCCCGAATTCGGGCGAGCGCAGTAGCCACCAGGGGCTATCTAAATAGTCCCACTATCAAGCTCCTATGGCTAAGTGAAAGTGTTAAAGCATTATAGTCCGGTTGCCTAGCTCGTTGCGCTATCACCTCCTTTGTAGGACCAAGACGTTGGATTAAGTGTGAAAATGCGCCTTCTGCGAGCACCCCCGCACTATGTACGTGGGGGCTGAAGCTAACGACTGCCATCTTTAAGATTTTATATATATACCTTAAAACGGCCGCACAGGAGGTGTTCCAAATACTTGAAGGCACAAGTATAAAAGGCCACTACAATTCATCAAAATACTGCTTTATAATTAAATTGCTATTAGACCATAGCATCCTTCGAGCACTGCGTCTCTATTACACGAGCGCCTTCAAGGACTTCCTGAAAATAGTGCTCGGAGGGTACTCGGCTTTTGTCCGAATCTCGGGATGCAACAACGATGGTCTCCATCTCCGCCCAGTATGTCTTGACACGGGCAAGAGCCATCCGTGCACCCTCTATGCACGCCGACCTCTTCATTGCATTGATACGTGGCACCGCACCAAGGAATTGCTGCACCAAGCTGAAATAACTCTTCGGCTCTGATCTCCTAGGCCACAAATGACCCATGACGCACTTCATGGCGAGTCCGGACAACCTATCCAGTTCATCCCATTGAGCCAGACGATCGTCCACCGCCAGTGGATGCTCTGGATTGTGGAACTGCGACCAGAAAAGTTTTTCCACTTAGCGATCTTCTTGATCTCGAAAGTGTTTGGTCGCATCAGCAGCACTCGCTGCCAAATCCAGATAGGTGTCCTCCACACTCCACATCCGGTCCAACAGAGCAAACTTTGGATCGCAAAACTTCCTCCGCAGCATAAAGGGCTTTCCAGCCGCAATCTGTCCGGCCTGGCGCAGCTCCTCCTTCGCAGCTCTCATCGCAGAGCGAGCGTCCTTGGCATCAGCAACTGCCTTCTCTAAGTCCGTCTGTCTCGCCCGGTCTTCTTTCTCAAGAAGCTTGCAACGGTCAACAGTGCTCTTTAACTTCATGGCCATCTCGGCCATCTCCTTCTTGCTTCGGCAGTGAGCAGCCTGTTCGGCTCTCAGCTCTTCAAGGGCCTTCTCGGCAGCCGCATCACTTTTTCTGGCTTGTTCCTTAGCTCGGGCAAGTTCCGCCCGAAGACTCTCCACGACGGCCGCACCATCTGCGTCAAGCACACACATTGTAAGATATTGGCATAAAGCTCCTCTTACCAGGTGCCGCCCAAGGAATTACATACCTTGAGCCTCATCAAGCCGCTTGTTGACGAGCACGATGTCGGCATCTGCCACGTCAAGTTGCCGCTTTAGTTCGGCAAAATCATTAGTTCGGCTCGATTCCGGACACCTCGCCACCTACATTCAAAGGCGACATTTTAGACCTGGGATTATGATTCTCTGCGCACTGTCACTTCTGACAACGCATAGAGTCTCAGGGGCTACTATCTACACAGGGCGCATCTTATTTATGCGCAACTGACAAAAGTGTACATTATCTAACGTACCTCAAAACCCGTCAGTAAGCTTCTGACGGCCTCGTGCAATCCGCTTTCCGCGGATGAAATCCTTTCAATCACTGTGCCCATCAATGCACGGTGCTCCTCTGAGATAGAAGCTCACCCCAGCAGATTCTTTAGCTCCTCCGGTCGAGCACCAGACGGTGCCGGACTTGTCCTATGGCCTCTTTCGAAGGCCGGATGCGGAGAACCTTGGGGGGCCTCATAGCTATCTTCTGCCCCTGCCGGATTCGAAGAAAACCCTCCGCGACGACACCTTAGGGTCTCCCGCCTCGCTAGGTGGTACGGCAAATGGAGGCGTCCCGCTCTCCATCATCTTCGGAAGAAGGTCCCCCGAAGACGAGCTCTGCTGAGAAGGGCTGAGGTCCGAACTACAAGGTAAAATTTCGGTTAATCTTCTCAGGTTTAAAGCAAGGATCTTTCTCTCAAAAATATAATCTTTCTCTACTTACGGCTCGCTGGAGGGCTGGCCCCCTTGAGGGCATAGATCGGCCGAGGTATCCCCCGGCGTAGGACCCTCTGACGAGGATTTTTTCCCCTGCTTGGAGGCTATAGCCTCCGGGTTTTCAGAGGCAGTCCTTTTCTTCCCCGGAGGAGAGGAATTTTCGGTTCCTTCCCTCCGAACAGCCTCCTTCGAGGAGGCCGTAGCATCCTTGTCTCCTCCCTCACTTTCCTTTAAAGGCACAATCTTCAACATCCTGACCAGGACGGAATCCGGCCTGGTCTCAGGGAGGGGAGCCGGACACCTTATCAGCTTTGCTTTCGCTATCCACTCCTTTTTAAAGGGACAACTCTTTTAAGGGGCAAGTTTATGACAAATATATGGATAACGGGTCCGGGCACAAGGCTACTTACTTGAGTATCCAGGCGATTGCAGCTCAGACCTGCGTCCTTGGTCAAATCCGGACACATTGCTTGTGATCCGAAGAACAGTTTATACATCTCCGCGGGCGTTGCGCCCATAAAGTGCTGGAGAGCTCGTGGTCCCTCCGGATTAAACTCCCATAGACGAAGGGAGCAGCGTTTGCCGGGCAGTGTTCGGCGGATCAGCATAACTTGCGTCACTTTGACCAAGCTGAGACCTCTTTCTAAGAGATCCCTGATGCGATCCTGCAACAAAGGCACGTCCAGGGGTGGTCCCCAATCTAGGCCTTTGTTTACCCACGACCCTAGCTGCTCTGGGGGACCCGAGCGAAAGGCAGGCGGCGCCACCCACTTGGTGCCCTGGGGACGGTGATATAGAACCACTCTCGTTGCCATAAGTCGAGCTCCTCTTGAAAAAGGCCCTCGGGCCATGGAGCGCCAGCACTCTTGCTAATAACAGCGCCTCCGCACTCTGCGTGCCGTCCCTCGATCATCTTCGGCTCTACCTTAAAGGTCTAGAGCCATAATCCGAAGTGAGGGGTAACACGGAGGAACGCTTCACACACGACGATGAATGAGGAAATATGGAGGATGGACTCCGGAGCTAAATCGTGGAATTCCCGCCCATAATAGAACATCAGCCCCCTCACGAAGGGATCCATTGGGAAGCCTAACCCCGAAGGAAGTGACACACGAACACCACGCTCTCACCAGGCTGGGGACTGGCAACGGCCTGCCCTTGAGCAGGCAACCTGTGCGAAATTTCGCCGGTCAAGAACTTGGCCTCTCTCAACTTTAGCACGTCCTCCTCCGTCTGGCATCCATCGGCCTTGAGGGTCGGAACCGGACATTGTCGAAGATCCGAAGCGCCTGGAATTTGGAGCCTAGGGTGTTGGAACTCGAGGCGACAGGCGAACTCGTTTGAGATCGAAAAGGAGTAAGGCCTTGGTCTCTTTATAAGAGGTTGAATACCAAGAGCCCTCCCCATGACCGTTTGGGACTCACCTTTAATCGAGAAAACATGCTAACGGGCACGATTGGGTTACCCACGTCCGTATAGATGAGAATCCCGTAAATAAAGGGGACACGATCTCTGCTTTGACAAGACGTGCCAAGGAAACCGCCTCGCAAAACGCGCTAAGGTGGAGAAGTGAAAACGATTCGAATAAAGGCTTGGCCATAGTGTGATGTCACGCTACGGAATACGTCAGCGGATTAGATTTGTGTTAATATTATTCTCTCTATGGCAATATGTGGAAACTTATTTTGCAGAGCCGGACACTACTCTTAGTGTTTACAATCTTTTATGAAGAACTTGGAGGAGGAACCCGCCTTGCAATGCCGAAGACAATCTGCGTGCCGGACTCGTCGTCATTGAAGCCTGGATCAGGGGCTACTGAGGGAGTCCTGGATTAGGGGGTGTTCAGATAGCCGGACTATACCTTCAGCCGGACTCCTGGACTATGAAGATACAAGATTGAAGACTTCGTCCTGTGTCCGGATGGGACTTTCCTTGGCGTGGAAGGCAAGCTTGGCGATGCGGATATTCAGATCTCCTACCATTGTAACCGACTTTGTGTAACCCTAACCCTCTCTGGTGTCTATATAAACCGGAGGGTTTTAGTCCGTAGGACAGAATCCCAACATACAACAATCATACCATAGGCTAGCTTCTAGGGTTTAGCCTCCTTGATCTCGTGGTAGATCTACTCTTGTACTACCCATATCATCAATATTAATCAAGCAGGACGAAGGGTTTTACCTCCATCAAGAGGGCCCGAACCTGGGTAAAACATTGTGTCCCTTGTCTCCTGTTACCATCCGCCTAGATGCACAGTTCGGGACCCCCTACCCGAGATCCGCCGGTTTTGACACCGACACTTTCCTTTTTGAACTAGTGCTTTCGCCCCTTCCTTTCCTCTTTGAACCACGTCCTAGATTTATGCGATACAACTTTGCCCACTACTCTCCCCCATTCCTTTCCTCTTTGAACCACGTCCTAGATTAATGCTATACAACTTTCCCCCTTCATTTCCTCTTTGAACCATGTCCTAGATTCATGCTATATACAACTTTTCCCACTACTTTCCCCCACTCCTTTCCTCTTTGAACCACGTCCTAGATTCATGGTATACATGCAGCTAGAGCAATGCATGTGGAGTAAGTAAATTATACCTTAAGGTTCTTGGGGCGTGGTTCGGTGGGCGGCGGAACGGCGGCGAAGAAGAAGGGGTCGGATGCCCTCCCGCGCCACCGCTGGGTGGAAAGTGAACAGCTGCGTCGGTAGTCCCTCGCCGACGGCGACAATGTTAAGCCTCCTTCCCTTCCCGGCGGACGGATCCTGCCAGCTCTTTGAGTAGCAGTGAGGGGAGAAAGAGGCCAATGAAGTCTTGTTTAGATCTGGAGAGGGCGAGAGAGTGTGAAGAGAGCAACTACAAGCACTGAGGCTCCAGCAGGAGAGGGCGAGAGAGTGTGAAGAGAGCAACTACAAGCGTTGAGGCTCCAGCGTGTATATATATACTAGACAGAGAGTGTGAAGCATGCAAACCCTAGAAAACATTTTGACCAGTCAAAGAATCCTCCTGGCACAAATTATGTGCAAGTGTAGTTATCGAACCCGAGACCTCAAGTTTGATGAGCGAACAGGCTAACCAGCTACACAACCCTCCCGTTATGTTCAACGAGAGGGAAATAACCTTTTATACATTCCTGCATTCGTGTGACAAGCATGCCGTGTTTTTGTGTGTGTGTGTGGGAGTCATTGGGATTTCAATCATAATCGTGTCATGTGGCTTTGGTGGTAAGACTATCCACAGTGGTGCAGAAATAATGCAGCCTTAGTCACCTTACCTCTCTCCACGTAGTATGTTGGGTCCCACCAGTCAGAGGGTGAACCAAACAAATTAATAAGAAAAATTAAAAGCGCTAGCGGTGTATCTTACCTCACACATCTCGCTACTGCTCGGGAACACTTTCCAATTGATCCATCTGTTCGCTCACGTACTATTTTAAGTGAATCCTTATTATAACATGCACACAAATTTTGGGCACTTGTATTCGACTTAAGTTAGTGTGCCACCGTATCTCATATACTTACTACTCCCTCCGTCTAGGTGTAATAAGTCACGTTAGAAGGTGCAACGGGACCAACGTGCGTGCGTGTGCGTGTGTGTGTGTGTGTGTGTTTAACAGCATGTGTGTGTTAGAGAGAGCGACAGATCGACCTACTCCTACAGAGAGATGTTGTGTAGTGTACGATTTTAGGCGCGAGAGTCAGTGCATCCTCTCGTTTCCGGGCGTGTTCGGTAAGGGCATGGGGACAGCTGCCACGCCCGCTCCTGACCAGCCTGGCCCACCCAAAGCCCCTCCATCGCCCGCGCGCGTTTCCCGCCCGAAACGGTCAGCGCCGCTCCAAAGAATTGGTGCCGCATTCATGCCCGGGCAGAGCGGACGCGACCTCTCACTGGCGCAAGAGTGATGGTTGCTTCGTCCGTCCAACTTACTGCTGGGTCTATGTGATTTGACGGCTCATTGGTCTTTATTACTGAGGTGGTAGGACTGCTGGATGTCCCACGCTTTCGGCGAAAGGAGGTTGGAGTATACTACTACTAGATTACAATTTTCTCCATTCTTACAGCGGAGGCGTGAAAGAGCAGTGAAAACACGCAGGCTCAGTGACTACATGGCCCACCTCACACTATCACCGTGCGACACCTAACTCTTTACATAGTACTCCCTCCGTTCCTAAATATTACTAGATGAGTCCCCGCGCGTTGGCGCGGAACAGCGGTATATCTCTCTGCGCAAAATTATCGATTTCATAGAACTAAACAAAAACTCTATAACCGCATGACAAATGTGGTAGCCAAACTAAATAAACTCCCATCATCATTTAGATCATCCCACGTAAGGAAAAAAGATCAGCCAACTCCTACTGCATAATGGGATTATATTTTTCTTTTTGACATGTTAACGGGACTTAAAAGCTCACGTACATGCATGCTACCGGTGCATGCTTGCATGCAGACATGTTGATGTGATTTAAAACCCACTCACATGCATGTGCCACGGTATTTCTGCATGCTTGCATGTGGCTTAGTGCAGAGCCTCTCAACGTCTAGATCAGACGGCTATTATGGACTGATTTACTTCATCTAACGGCTACAATAATTTTGATGACGGGGCTCAAGGAGAGGATAGAGAATTCCTAGTAGTGGGGGCTAGCTATTACTAGTAGATAAGTCTTTGTAGAGATTCCACTACATACGGAACAAAATGAATGAATCTACACTTAAAATGCATCTATATACATCTGCATGTGGTTCATGGTGAAATCTCTACAAAGACTTATATTTAGGAATGGAGGAAGTACTAGTATAGTACGTACTGTAATTTATCAGCGAGATAAATTTGTACAATGCTATGAAGCTTCCAGCTTCTGTTACATGTATATTGCGTCCAAGGTTGCCCGTTGCAACATTTCATCAAATACAAAGGAGACTAACATGCATGCTATTGCATCTCAATGCTTGGCAGATCATAGCAAATTTGTACTCCCTCCGTTCCAAAATAAGTGTATCAACTTTGTGCAAACTTTAGTACAAAGTTGTACTACTACTAAAGTTGACATTTTTTGGAACAGAGGCAGCTGAAGAAAAAAATGATCCATGCAGTCCCTAGCCCTTGAACCGTGAACCCTGACCAGGCTTCAATTTGCTGGCAATGTTCGAGCTTCCTAACAAATGAAGTTTGCAACCTTTTGACCATCGGATGTAAAGGGATTTGTACCAGAGGGACGTAGCTCAACCTTGAGGAGGGCGGCGGGAGGCGGCAACTGCCCACGTCGCGGCAGTGAGCAAGGGACGAAGGCAACCTCACCACCTTTGTGAGAGAGAACGGCGGGGACCCCTGATCGGGACGTGCCGACAGTGGGTTTTCGCCATCGACGACGGCCACCGCATCTACACTAACCATCCACCCCTTCCCCAAGCGGACGTGATCCGCCGGGATGTTAGAGATGTGGCCACAGTCGTTTTGTGCGAGAGAGTTTAAAGAGAGCAACCCCAGCAAGCAACTGTGTAGGCTGGCCCGTCCTGACTATGTATATAGTGGAGCGGTTTCCTTTTCTCTCCATATGAACCTATCATATTGCGTACGTGCCACTAAAAAAAACTTTATTTATAAATGACGCGGCACCTACTACTCGTTCTCCTATAACCTTGCGCTTGGCATCTCCAAAATATTAACCTTGCGATTGGCTCTTCGCCTCTTCGGGAAGTCGAGCAATAATGGTAGTGCAGTATATATCGTTCTGGCTATATGAGACCGAATGAATTGCTGCACGTCCACCACGTGGGCGAGGGTCGAGGGGCGAGGGAGAGTGCTACATACGGAGCAAAATGAGTGAATCTACACTCTAAAATACGTCTATATACATCAGTGTTTGGAGTATGTACTAGTAGTTCATATTGAAATCTACTAAAGGACATATATATTCCAAACAATATGATATAATCTCTATAACCAAGGTAGTAGGGACGAGGAGTAAACGGAGGGAGTAGTAAATTTTTCTCCTCGTCCTACGAGCCACCGCGCGCATGGGCGAGGGAGCGGGCATAAGGCGTAGTAAGCAAGCTTCACCTCATCCTGCGAGCCACCGCGCCCGTGGGCGGGGGAGACGGCGTACTAAGCAAGCTTCTCCTCGTTCTGCGAGTTGACAGGACACATCAGAAGTACACTAGTGTATAGAGCCTTGCCTCTAAGGTAGGCCCCACATGGTTTGCCTCTTTTTTAACATAACACGTCAAGTCACAATTTGTTTGTTCACCCGTGGTAGACAATCCTCCCTCCACCAAGTGGACAACCAGTACACGTGCCAAATTACCACGTGGGCTGCCTTTTTCGTACAGAAATTAGCTCCACCGTGTACCCGCGCGGGTGTGGTTGGGAAAGAGACGGGAGTATGTGCGCCGTGCATGCACCTCTTCTCTTCGTGCACGCCCCCCACCTACGTGGGTATGTGTGAGAGATACAAACCGCGTTCGTGAGTGTTTTTTGTTTTGGGGTCAGGGTGGGGTGGGGGGTTGATTTCGTGAATTATTTGTGGGAATATGTGTCGATGACATCTCAAACAAAATTTTGCATGGAATGTGTGTGAAATGGAGACCTATCCATATCATACATAGAGGGTTGGGCAATCCACGAGAAGAGAGGGAGGGGTCATAGCTATCGATAGAGTCGAAGAGAGGATCAAGTGGGTGGGTGCGAGATCGATGAAGAGAGCCATCGAAATTGTGTGTGTGTACAAGTCAAAGATATAGGGCAACTGGCCTACCGGAACGTTAGAGGGCACATGTCAAGTTTGTGTGTGGCAGGGAGACATGACTAGAGCGCTCGATCTATCGGTGTGTGGGGGGGAGGGGGTGGGGGGAGGGGTAGGAAGAGGCCTAACTATAGAGGTAGAATGACTCGTATATGTGTTGAGAAGGAGAGACCCAGCTATGTCTTGAGGGAGATCGGTCGACATCCATACATAACTGAAGGACGGGAAATATGATGGGACAGAGAGAGAGAGGAGAGAGAGAGAGGGAGGGAGAGGGAGGGAGAGGGGTAGAGTGTTGGATGGGTGATGGAGTTGCTTCTCGAAGATGGTGGGAGAGGCCTACTAGACAAAGTGAGGGTGGAACTGCAATGTTATCAATAAGAATGGGGATGTGTTTCTGTGTGTGCCTGTGCGTGATAGATCTGTCGGGACGCATCCATGGATGATGAAGGGGAACCATGTGTTTGGTAAGCAAACCTAACTAGATCGGTAGATCAATTGTTGTTTGCCGAAGGAAGGGAGAGACACAACTAATGAGGTAGATTCATTGATGTGTGGGTAAAAACGAGTTATAAGGACCTAGCTAGCTATATGTATAGCGAGAGATCGGTCGGTGTACGTCCATTTGTTAGAGGCAAATAAGGCCCAGTGAGACGGATAGACAGAGAGAATGGAGCTAGGAGGTGGTGCGAGAGGCCCAACTACTAGCTAGATAGGGGGAGGAGTGTGCGGTTGTGAGATTGATGAAAAGAGGGGCGAGAGTTTACACGTGTGTCTGGCCGTATGAGAGACACGAGGCAAGGACACATAAAGGAGGAGATTGAAGGTGTGTGTGTGTATGTTGTAGGCAGGCATCGCTGGAGAGGTTTATCGATCGATGTGTGTCGGAAAGGAGTTGTGGAGACTCTGGGAGAACGACCTAAAGAAAAAAATGAATGTGCCCGGTGGATAGAATGCCGAGGGAGGGGGAGGGCGTTTGCAACTCACAGCTAAATGCCGAACAATCTAAACCATACTATACATCAAACAATCTCACATTTTATTTGAATTTGTGATAATGTGTGGCATTTGCAGCTTACAACTAAATATTGAACAATCTAAACAATACTATATATCGAACATTCTCACATTTTATTTGAATTTGTGGTGTTTGCAACTCACATCTAAATACTTGTAGGCGTAGGGGGCGGGGCACCATACATAATGTGATAAACACATTATACATATGAGACATGGTTTAGATTATGAATATCTAGCTAGAGCTAGAAATGTAATGTGATTTGAAATCAAAATAAAGTGGATTCAAAAAATCTACTTCGAGTTCATATAGTACACATAGTTCATATGTAACTCGAGACTAATCATGTGGTGTGTTGTGAAGATAATACACAAACGATGGTTTAACTTGACAATAATGATGATTGTAGATCTTATTAAAATAGAGAAATGAATTCAAATGCTTTGACTTCACAACAATCATTACTGTAGATCTTATTCAAATAGAGAAACGAATTCAAATTTAGTTCATATTGAAGCGGTAGCATATACGTTTGGAATGCACTAAAACGTTCATTTGAGTAGTAGGTTGCATGCATTATACACGTAGCGAAATATTTTAATTGAACATAACATGAATTCAAAGTTTTGAATGACATTTGTAGTGCGCATTGATTTGGTACAGTACACGTTAGGCTTGTCCGGAAATTTCAACCCGCGCCTTGTTAGCCCGAAATATTTAAGATATATCTTTGTCTCATTGTGCTCCGACAACTCCCTCCATCTCAACCCGCGCCTTGCTATTCCGAAATTACAACGCGCGCGAAAACTCCCACCTCCTGTGAAATCCCGACACGCGAAATGCCCATGGTACCCCTGAACCGAAAGAACCACCTCAAATCAGTGGGGGTACTTTCGTAGCTTACCCCACATTTCGGACAAGCGCATCTCTAAGCCATGGTTCCCCACTGCCATCCCATCCACCCACCCATTCTTACACCGAGGCCGCGAAAACCCGCGACGAAACCCCACACCCTGCTCCGTCCGCCACCCAGCCGGAGCCTATTCCCCGACGACGTCGTCCACAGCAACACCTCGACGTCCCACATCCACCGTACCGGATGAGGATCCGTCGTCGATCTCATCGTCCCGCCGGTTCAGCCACCCCGTCCTCCACCTCCAAGGAGCTGCCTCGACGTTCCCCTCGTCCTTCGCGCCACCTCCATTCCCACACCGCCGTCTTCACCTGCACCACCGGAAGAGCATCATCATCACCGTTTCCTCGGATGAAGCTGCGGCCTATGAAGGAAATATGCCCTAGAGGCAATAATAAAGTTATTATTTATTTCCTTATATCATGATAAATGTTTATTATTCATGCTAGAATTGTATTAACCGGAAACATAATACATGTGTGAATACATAGACAAACAGAGTGTCACTAGTATGCCTCTACTTGACTAGCTCGTTAATCAAAGATGGTTATGTTTCCTAACCATGGACAAAGAGTTGTTATTTGATTAACGGGATCACATCATTAGGAGAATGATGTGATTGACATGACCCATTCCATTAGCTTAGCACCCGATCGTTTAGTATGTTGCTATTGCTTTCTTCATGACTTATACATGTTCCTATGACTATGAGATTATGCAACTCCCGTTTGCCGGAGGAACACTTTGTGTGCTACCAAACGTCACAACGTAACTGGATGATTATAAAGGAGCTCTACAGGTGTCTCCAAAGGTACATGTTGGGTTGGCGTATTTCGAGATTAGGATTTGTCACTTCGATTGTCGGAGAGGTATCTCTGGGCCCTCTCGGTAATGCACATCACATAAGCCTTGCAAGCATTGCAACTAATGAGTTAGTTGTGAGATGATGTATTACGGAACGAGTAAAGAGACTTGCCAGTAACGAGATTGAACTAGGTATTAAGATACCGACGGTCGAATCTCGGGCAAGTAATATACCGATGACAAAGGGAACAACGTATGTTGTTATGCGGTCTGACCAATAAAGATCTTCATAGAATATGTAGGAGCCAATATGAGCATCCAGGTTCTGCTATTGGTTATTGACTGGAGACGTGTCTCGGTCATGTCTACATTGTTCTCGAACCCGTAGGGTCCGCACGCTTAAGGTTTCGATGACAGTTATATTATGAGTTTATGAGTTTTGATGTACCGAAGTTAGTTCGGAGTCCCGGATATGATCACGGACATAACGAGGAGTCTCGAAATGGTCGAGACATAAAGATTGATATATTGGACGGCTATATTCAGACACCGGAAGTGTTCCGGGGAAGTTTCGGATAAAACCGGAGCACCGGGGGGTTACCGGAACCCCCCGGGGGGTTAATGGGCCTCATGGGCCTAAAGTGGAGAAGAGGAGGGGCTGCCAGGGCAGGCCGCGCGCCCCCTCTCCCCCTAGTCTGAATTGGACAAGGAGGGAGGGGCAGCGCCCCCCTCTCCTCTCTCCCTTCCTTCCCCCTCTCCTACTTGGACAAGGAAAGGGAGGGGAGTCCTACTCCCGGTAGGAGTAGGACTCCTCCTGCGCGCCTCCTACTAGGGCCGGCCGCACCCCCCCTTGGATCCTTTATATACGAAGGCAAGAGGCACCCCATAGACACAAGTTGATCCACGTGATCATATTATTAGCCATGTGCGGTGCCCCCTTCCACCATAATCCTCGATAATATTGTAGCGGTGCTTAGGCGAAGCCCTGCGACGATAGTACATCAAGATCGTCACCACGCCGTCGTGCTGATGGAACTCTTCCCCGACACTTTGCTGGATCGGAGTCCGGGGATCGTCATCGAGCTGAACGTGTGCTAAAACTCGGAGGTGCCGTAGTTTCGGTGCTTGATCGGTCGGGCCGTGAAGACGTACGACTACATCAACCACGTTGTGCTAACGCTTCCGTTGTCGATCTACAAGGGTACGTAGATCACACTCTCCCCTCTCGTTTCTATGCATCACCATGATCTTGCATGTGCGTAGGAAATTTTTTGAAATTACTACGAAACCCAACAGTGGTATCCGAGCCAGGTTTTATATGTTGATGTTATATGCACGAGTAGAACACAAGTGAGTTGTGGGCGATATAAGTCATACTGCTTACCAGCATGTCATACTTTGGTTCGGCGGTATTGTTGGACGAAGCGGCCCGGACCGACATTACGCGTACGCTTACGCGAGACCGGTTCTCCCGACGTGCTTTGCACATAGGTGGCTTGCGGGTGACAGTTTCTCCAACTTTAGTTGAACCGAGTGTGGCTACGCCTGGTCCTTGCGAAGGTTAAAACAGCACCAACTTGACAAACTATCGTTGTGGTTTTGATGCGTAGGTAAGATTGGTTCTTGCTTAAGCCCGTAGCAGCCACGTAAAACTTGCAACAACAAAGTAGAGGACGTCTAACTTGTTTTTGCAGGGCATGTTGTGATGTGATATGGTCAAGACATGATGCTAAATTTTATTGTATGAGATGATCATGTTTTGTAACCGAGTTATCGGCAACTGGCAGGAGCCATATGGTTGTCGCTTTACTGTATGCAATGCAATCGCGCTGTAATGCTTTACTTTATCACTAAGCGGTAGTGATAGTCGTGGAAGCATAAGATTGGCGAGACGACAACGATGCTACGATGGAGATCAAGGTGTCGCGCCCGTGACGATGGTGATCACGACGGTGCTTCAGAGATGGAGATCGCAAGCACAAGATGATGATGGCCATATCATATCACTTATATTGATTGCATGTGATGTTTATCTTTTATGCATCTTATATTGGTTTGATTGACGGTAGCATTATAAGATGATCTCTCACTAATTATCAGGAAGTTTTCTCCCTGAGTATGCACCGTTGCGAAAGTTCTTCGTGCTGAGACACCACGTGATGATCGGGTGTGATAGGCTCTACGTTCAAATACAACGGATGCAAAACAGTTGCACACGCGGAATACTCAGGTTATACTTGACGAGCCAAGCATATACAGATATGGCCTCGGAACACGGAGACCGAAAGGTCGAGCATGAATCATATAGTAGATATGATCAACATAGCGATGTTCACCAATGAAACTACTCCATCTCACATGATGATCGGACATGGTTTAGTTGATTTGGATCACGTAATCACTTAGAGGATTAGAGGGATGTCTATCTAAGTGGGAGTTCTTAAGTAATATGATTAAATTGAACTTAAATTTATCATGAACTTAGTCCTGGTAGTATTTTGCAAATTATGTTATAGATCAATAGCTCGCGTTGTTGCTTCCCTGTGTTTATTTTGATATGTTCCTAGAGAAAATTGTGTTGAAAGATGTTAGTAGCAATGATGTGGATTGGATCCGTGATCTGAGGTTTATCCTCATTGTGCATAGAAGAATTATGTCCTTAATGCACCTCTAGGTGACAGACCTATTGCAGGAGCAGATGCAGACGTTATGAATTTTTGGCTAGCTCAATATGATGACTACTTGATAGTTTAGTGCATCATACTTAAATGGCTTAGAATCGGGACTTCAAAGACGTTTTGAACGTCATGGACCATATGAGATGTTCCAGGAGTTGAAGTTAATATTTCAAGCAAATACCCGAGTTGAGAGATATGAAGTCTCCAACAAGTTCTATAGCTAAAAGATGGAGGAGAATCGCTCAACTAGTGAGCATGTGCTCAGATTGTCTGGGTACTACAATCGCTTGAATCAAGTGGGAGTTAAACTTCCAGATAAGATAGTGATTGAGAGAATTCTCTAGTCACCACTAGTTCTTTGTGATGCTGAAATCAATGAAGGTAGAAATCAAGAAAAACATCAAGTGTTGATGGTTGACAAGACCACTAGTTTCAATAAAAGGGCAAAGGGAAGAAGGGGAACTTCAAGAAGAACAACAAGCAAGTTGCTGCTCAAGTGAAGAAGCCCAAGTCTGATCCTAAGCCTAAGACTAAGTGCTTCTACTACAAAGGGACTGGTCACTGGAAGCAGAACTACCCCAAGTGATTGGCGGATAAGAAGGATGGCAAAGTGAACATAAGTATATTTGATATACATGTTATTGATGTGTACTTTACTAGTGTTTATAGCAACCCCTCAGTAATAGATACTAGTTCAGTTGCTAAGATTAGTAACTCGAAACGGGAGTTGCAGAATAAACAGAGACTAGTTAAGGGTGAAGTGACGATGTGTGTTGGAAGTGGTTCCAAGATTGATATGATCATCATCGCACACTCCCTATACTTTTGGGATTAGTGTTGAACCTAAATAAGTGTTATTTGGTGTTTGCGTTGAGCATGAATATGATTTGATCATGTTTATTGTAATACAGTTATTCATTTAAGTAAGAGAATAAATTGTTGTTCTGTTTACATGAATAAAACCTTATATGGTTACACACCCAATGAAAATAGATCGTTGGATCTCGATCGTAGTAATACACATAATCATAATATTGAAACCAAAAGATGCAAAGTTAATAATGATAGTGCAACTTATTTGTGGCACTACTATTTAGGTCATATTGGTGTAAAGCGCATGAAGAAACTCCATGCTGATGGGCTTTTGGAATCACTTGATTATGAATCAGTTGATGCTTGAGAACCATGCCTCATGGGCAAGATGACTAAGACTCCGTTCTTCGGAACAATGGAGCGAGCAACAAATTTGTTGGAAATCATGCATACTGATGTATGTGGTCCGATGAATATTGAGACTCGCGACAGGTATCATTATTTTCTGATCTTCACAGATGATTTGAGCAGATATGAGTATATCTACTTGATGAAACATAAGTCTGAAACATTTGAAAAGTTCAAAGAATTTCAGAGTGAAGTGGAAAATCATCGTAACAAGAAAATAAAGTTTCTACGATCTGATCGTGGAGAAGAGTATTTAAGTTATGAGTTTGGTCTTCAGTTAAAACAATGTGAAATAGTTTCACTACTCACGCCACCTGGAACACCACAGCATAATGGTGTGTCCGAACGTCATAACCGTACTTTATTAGATATGGTGCGACCTATGATGTCTCTTACCGATCTACCACTATCATTTTGGGGTTATGCATTAAAGACAGCTGCATTCACATTTAAAAGGGCACCATCTAAGTCCGTTGAGACGACACAATCTGAATTGTGGTTTGGCAAGAAACCAAAGTTGTTGTTTCTTAAAGTTTGGGATTGTGATGCTTATATGAAAAAGTTTCATCCTGATAAGCTCAAACCCAAATCGGAGAAATATGTCTTCATAGGATACCCAAAGGAGACTATTGGGTACACCTTCTATCACAAATCCAAAGGCAAGACATTCGTTGCTAAGAATGGATCCTTTCCAGAGAAGGAGTTTCTCTCGAAAGAAGTGAGTGGGAGGAAAGTAGAACTTGATAAGGTAATTGTACCTTCTCCCTTATTGGAAAGTAGTTCATCACAGAAATCTGTTCCTGTGACTACTACACCAATTAGTGAGGAAGCTAATGATGATGATCATGTAACTTCAGATCAAGTTACTACCGAATCTCGTAGGTAAACCAGAGTGAGATCCGCACCAGAGCGGTACGGTAATCCTGTTCTGGAGGTCATGCTACTTGACCATGACGAACCTACGAACTATGAAGAAGCGATGGTGAGCCCAGATTCCGCAAAATGGCTTGAGGCCATGAAATCTGAGATGGGATCCATGTATGAGAACAAAGTATGGACTTTGGTTGACTTGCCCGATGATCGGCAAGCAATTGAGAATAAATGGATCTTCAAGAGGAAGACGGACGCTGATAGTAGTGTTACTATCTACAAAGCTAGAATTGTCGCAAAAGGTTTTCGACAAAGTTCAAGGTGTTGACTACGATGAGATTTTCTCACTCGTATCGATGCTTAAAAGTCTATCCAAATCATGTTAGCAATTGCCGCATTTTATGAAATCTGGCAAATGGATAACAAAACTGCAATCCTTAATGGATTTCTTAAAGAAAGAGTTGTATATGATGCAACCATAAGGTTTTGTCAATCCTAAAGGTGCTAACAAAATAAGCAAGCTCCAGCGATCCATCTATGGACTGGTGCAAGCATCTCGGAGTTGGAATAAACGCTTTGATAGTATGATCAAAGCATATAGATTTATACAGACTTGCAGTGAAGCCTGTATTTACAAGAAAGTGAGTGGGAGCACTACAACATTTCTGATAAGTATATGTGAATGACATATTGTTGATCGAAAATAATGTAGAATTATTCTGCAAAGCATAAAGGAGTGTTTGAAAGGAATTTTCGAAAGAAAGACCTCGGTGAAGCTGCTGACATATTGAACATCAAGATCTATAGAGATAGATCAAGACGCTTGATAAGTTTTTTTCAATGAGTACATACCTTGACAAGATTTTGAAGTAGTTCAAAATAGAACAGTCAAAGAAAGAGTTCTTGTCTGTGTTACAAGGTGTGAAATTGAGTAAGACTCAAAACCCGACCACGACAGAAGATAGAAAGAGAATGAAAGTCATTCCCTATGCCTCAGCCATAGGTTCTATAAAGTATGCCATGCTATGTACCATCTATTGTATACCCTACACTGATTTTGGCAAGGTAGTACAATAGTGATCTAGGAGTAGATCACTGGACAGCGGTCAAAATTATCCTTAGTGGAATAAGGATATGTTTCTCGATTATGGAGGTGACAAAAAGGTTCGTCGTAAAGGGTTACGTCGATGCAAGTTTTGACACTAATCCAGATGACTCTAAGTCTCAATCTGGATACATATTGAAAGTCGGAGCAATTAGCTAGAGTAGCTCTATGCAGAGCATTGTTGACATAGAAATTTGCAAAATACATACGGATCTGAATGTGGCAGACCCGTTGACTAAACTTCTCTCACAAGCAAAACATGATCACACCTTAGTACTCTTTGGGTGTTAATCTCATAGCGATGTGAACTAGATTACTGAATCTAGTAAACCCTTAGGGTGTTGGTCACATGAAGATGTGAACTAATCACATAAAGATGTGAACTATTAGTGTTAAATCACATGGTGATGTGAACTAGATTATTGACTCTAGTGCAAGTGGGAGACTGAAGGAAATATGCCCTGGAGGCAATAATAAAGTTATTATTTATTTCCTTATATCATGATAAATGTTTATTATTCATGCTAGAATTGTATTAACCGGAAACATAATACATGTGTGAATACATAGACAAACAGAGTGTCACTAGTATGCCTCTACTTGACTAGCTCGTTAATCAAAGATGGTTATGTTTCCTAACCATGGACAAAGAATACATAGACAAACAGAGTGTCACTAGTATGCCTCTACTTGACTAGCTCGTTAATCAAAGATGGTTATGAAACAACTCCCAAGCTCTTTGTGATGCTGAAATCAACGAAGGTAGAAATCAAGAAAAACATCAAGTGTTGATGGTTGACAAGACCACTTGTTTCAATAAAAGGGCAAAGGGAAGAAGGGGAACTTCAAGAAGAACAGCAAGCAAGTTGCTGCTCAAGTGACTAGTTAAGGGTGAAGTGACGATGTGTGTTGGAAGTGGTTCCAAGATTGATATGATCATCATCGCACACTCCCTATACTTTTGGGATTAGTGTTGAACCTAAATAAGTGTTATTGCGTTGAGCATGAATATGATTTGATCATGTTTATTGTAATACAGTTATTCATTTAAGTAAGAGAATAAATGAATAAATTGTTGTTCTGTTTACATGAATAAAACCTTATATGGTTACACACCCAATGAAAATAGTTCGTTGGATCTCGATCGTAGTGATACACATAATCATAATATTGAAACCAAAAGATGCAAAGTTAATAATGATAGTGCAACTTATTTGTGGCACTACTGTTTAGGTCATATTGGTGTAAAGCGCATGAAGAAACTCCATGCTGATGGGCTTTTGGAATCACTTGATTATGAATCAGTTGATGCTTGCGAACCATGCCTCATGGGCAAGATGACTAAGACTCCGTTCTTCGGAACAATGGAGCGAGCAACAATTTGTTGGAAATCATGCATACTGATGTATGTGGTCCGATGAATATTGAGACTCGCGACAGGTATCATTATTTTCTGATCTTCACAGATGATTTGAGCAGATATGAGTATATCTACTTGATGAAACATAAGTCTGAAACATTTGAAAAGTTCAAAGAATTTCAGAGTGAAGTGGAAAATCATCGTAACAAGAAAATAAAGTTTCTACGATCTGATCGTGGAGAAGAGTATTTAAGTTATGAGTTTGGTCTTCAGTTAAAACAATGTGAAATAGTTTCACTACTCACGCCACCTGGAACACCACAGCATAATGGTGTGTCCGAACTTCATAACCGTACTTTATTAGATATGGTGCGATCTATGATGTCTCTTACCGATCTACCACTATCATTTTGGGGTTATGCATTAAAGACAGCTGCATTCACGTTTAAAAGGGCACCATCTAAGTCCGTTGAGACGACACAATATGAACTGTGGTTTGGCAAGAAACCAAAGTTGTTGTTTCTTAAAGTTTGGGATTGTGATCCTTATATGAAAAAGTTTCATCCTGATAAGCTCAAACCCAAATCGGAGAAATATGTCTTCATAGGATACCCAAAGGAGACTATTGGGTACACCTTCTATCACAGATCCAAAGGCAAGACATTCGTTGCTAAGAATGGATCCTTTTCAGAGAAGGAGTTTCTCTCGAAAGAAGTGAGTGGGAGGAAAGTAGAACTTGATAAGGTAATTGTACCTTCTCCCTTATTGGAAAGTAGTTCATCACAGAAATCTGTTCCTGTGACTACTACACCAATTAGTGAGGAAGCTAATGATGATGATCATGTAACTTCAGATCAAGTTACTACCGAATCTCGTAGGTAAACCAGAGTGAGATCCACACCAGAGCGGTACGGTAATCTCGTAGCTAATGAAGTCGTCAAGCGCTCCGTCTACATCGAAGGTGCCCGTAGGGCGCTTGCCCGTGCTAAGGTGCACTGGGGCAAGATGGATGCGGAGAAGCTTGTGAAGGACGGGCCACCGCAGGGCAAGGAGCATCGCCACCCCGAGATGTATTATGAGGGCGTCCTGAAGGGCGCCCGCCTTGTGGCGGACGAATGTACTAAAGATGTAATATTTGAGTAAACATGCTCGTTTTATCCTGTACGCTGAAAACTTGTTCATATGCGCTATGCAACGCTTGTTTTAATTTAAAATATTACCTTCTGTGCGGACGTTTATAAAGTCTGAGAGATGGCGAGTCGTCGGCTTCTGCCCCCATGCCACGAGTGCTGGGATGTTCGGGATAAAACTGAGCACTCTTTTTCCCATTCTTGGGTCCTTCGAGGGAGGTACTTAGCACAACGAACAAGGCAATCGGACTATAATGTGTTATCACTCTCACTTAGCCACAGAATTCTATAATTTTAAATTTCGGAGAAGCCCCTAGTGTTCGGAAGACCGAATTCGGGGCGCTATACACGCCTGGGCCGGACAAAGCTGACTCCTCGCTCTAAGTGGCATAAGTCTTTAGGGACTCGAAACCTTCTCGAACAGCGACCAGCTCTCGCCCTATCATGACAGTCAGTTTTAGCTTTCTCTACTGAGGTGCTTAGCCCAGCTCAACTGGGGCACAATTGCAGTAGTTCTCCCAGCGCTACCTTAGCCGATATAGCGGAACGTAAGGTACCAAAGCATGGGAGCCGGGCAAACCCAACTATTGACCAAAGACATGATTCGGAGCTGATGCATATAATGCTACAAGTTCGGAGGACCGCACTTGTGAAAGTTTTCGGACTTCTCACACCGTATTATGGGGTGCTTGAGCCCCTGGCGTATTGGACGTACCAAAGTGTACGGGTGCTAAATGTCATGATTGAACATATATATTGACAAAGGAATAAATATAGAATGCAATAATAAGCTGAAGCTAAGCATTGTTTATTCGGAAAAGACTGCGGTAAACGCAGAACGATACAAATAGTGCAATAAGCAAGAGGTGAGACTATTTAACATGTCCCCTCCAGGGCAGGCTGCGGGATGGTATGTGAAACAGGTATACTGCTTGTTATAGAGAACACCTGAGGGTTCCATAGTGCGGCGTAGCTTTCTGCTTCCCTGGTTTTTGCATCATTTTGTGCGGCAATTTTATTGCCAGACGGGTCTTCCGGAGAGTGGAGTCCTGAAAGAAAAAAAATGACAAAAATTGGCAGCCCCTAGTGCTGTTAAGCCGTGTTTCGGGCGTGCCATGATGGTGCCCCTCCCCCTGTGCCCATGGTATTTTCAGAGCGTAGTTATGTACGCGTAGCACTTGTTTCGCTGTTTCGCGAGGGCTGGGGTTGGGGCCGCATTGCTACGCTTGCTCGGAACGTGCCAGGCGGTCTTGTTGTAGGTTGCTCCTGGCGCGCTTGACGGTGTCCGGACGTTTAATAGTCGGACTGGAGAATTGCCTTGAGAGGCTGCTTTGTACTTCCGCTGTGAGGGCTGCCGTATGCTCCTCCGTTCGGAGAGAGCGTTCGGTATTTCCATTGACCGTAATGACTCCTCGAGGGCCTGGCATCTTGAGCTTGAGGTATGCGTAGTGCGGCATCGCATTGAACCTTGCAAATGTGGTCCGTCCGAGCAGAGCGTGATAGCCACTGCGGAACGGGACTATGTCGAAGATTAACTACTCGCTTCGGAAATTATCCGGGGATCCGAAAACCACCTCAAGTGTAACTAAGCCTGTACAGTTGGCCTCTACACCTGGTATGACGCCTTTAAAGGTCGTTTTTGTGGGTTTAATCCTTGAGGGATCGATGCCCATTTTTCGCACTGTATCCTGATAAAGCAGGTTCAAGCTACTGCTGTCGTCCATGAGGACTCTAGTGAGGTGAAATCCGTCAATGATTGGGTCTAGAACCAATGCGGCGAATCCGCCACGGCGGATGCTAGTGGGGTGGTCCCTTCGATCAAAAGTGATCGGGCAGGAGGACCATGGGTTGAACTTTGGGGCGACTAGCTCCAACGCATATACGTCCCTGAGTGCACGCTTTCGCTCCCTTTTGGGGATGTGGGTTGCGTATATCATGTTCACCATCCGCACTTGTGGGGGGAAACCTTTCTGTCCATTATTGTTCGGCGGCCGGGGCTCCTCCTCGTCGTCACTATGTAGCCCCTTGTCCCTGTTTTCGGCATTTAACTTCCCGGCCTGCTTGAACACCCAACAATCCCTGTTGGTGTGATTGGCTAGCTTTTCGGGGGTGCCATGTATCTGGCACGAGCGATCGAGTATTCGGTCCAAACTGGACAGGCCCGGAGTATTTCTTTTGAATGGCTTTTTCCGCTGACCGGGTTTAGAGCCTCTGAATCCAGCATTAACTGCCGTATCCTCAGCATTGTCGCTGTTAATGCGGTGCTTTTGCTTGTTGCGACGCGACCTGCCACTGCTGTCCTTGGTATCCGAATTACCAGGGCTCTTGGTCATGTTATGTCTTATGAGCCAGCCAGCTGTCTTCTCCCGCACAAAAGCGGGTCATGAGTGTCGTGAGGGCTGCCATAGATTTCAGCTTTTCCTGTCCAAGGTGCCGGGCCAGCCACTCGTCACGGCTGTTATGCTTGAAGGCTGCTAGGGCCTCTGCGTCCGGACAGTCGACGATTTGATTTTTCTTGGTTAGGAACCGTGTCCAGAATTGTCTGGCCGATTCTTCTGGATGCTGAATTATGTGGCTCAGGTCATCGGCGTCTGGTGGTCGCACATAGGTGCCCTGGAAATTGTCGAGGAATGCGGCTTCCAGGTCCTCCCAACAACCAATTGATTCTGCTGGCAAGCTGTTAAGCCAATGCCGAGCTGGTCCTTTAAGCTTGAGTGGGAGGTATTTGATGGCGTGCAGATCATCGCCATGGGCCATGTGGATATGAAGGAGATAATCCTCAATCCATACCGCAGGATCTGTTGTGCCTTCATATGACTCAATGTTTACGGGTTTGAAACCCTCTGGGATTTGATGATCCATTACTTCATCTGTGAAGCATAGTGGGTGTGCGGCACCTCTGTACTGGGCTATATCACGACGTAGCTCAAATGAGCTTTGTCTATTGTGTTCGGCCCGGCCAGATTTACTGTATCCGGCGTGACGGTTATCGTCTCGGGTCGTCGGGCGCCCGCGCGATCCGTAGATCGATCTTGTTTGCCTTGCCTTGTCCTCCAATATATCTCGCAGGTCTGGCGCATTTCCCCGTGCCTTGGTATTTTTTGAGCGACGCCGGGGTGTGGCTTGAGTGGAGGGCCGAGAGGCCTCTCTGTCGCGGCCACGAGATGGCCAATCGGCCGCGTCATGCGCTGGTGATGTAGGTTTAGGTGCTTCCTCCTCTAATCGGGGTAGCAGCCTATGCTTTGGGTAGCTCTTGGAGGGGTGTTCGAGGTCATATTCCTCGGCCGCAAGGACTTTAGTCCATCTGTCGGCTAGCAAGTCTTGATCAGCTCTAAGCTGTTGCTCCTTTTTCTTAAGGCTGCTCGCCGTGGCCATAAGCCTGTGCTTGAAACGCTCTTGTTCGACGAGATCCTCAGGCACGACAAATTCGTCGTCGTCAAGGCTTGCCTCGTCTTCGGAGGGAGGCATGTAATTATCGTCCTCGACCTCTCTGTCTGCCGCTCTCTCATGAGGGCTGGCTTCTCCATCCTCCTGTGCTGAATCTTGCTGGAGGGGGTTTTCTTTGGCACTATCCGGAGTGTTATTATCTCCTGTGCCGGAATCACTGTTTTTGCTTTGGCGGGATTTAGAGTGGTGCCGCTGACGCCGGCGCTTAGGCTGCTTCTTGGAGGGGTCATCCTCCGCTGTTCCATCGCCATTGCCTTCTTTGGGGGTGTCCACCATGTATATGTCATATGACAAGGTGGCTTTCCAGTGCCCTATAGGCGCTGGTTCCTCATCGTCTCCTGCATCGGCGTCCATATCGTGGATGTCTTCGGAGTCGAAGTCTAGCACGTCAGTTAAATCATCGACAGTGGCTACGAAGTGGGTGGTGGGTGGGCGTCGAATTTCTTCGTTGTCTGCATCCCAACCTTGCTAACCATAGTCCGGTCAGGACTCTCTTGATAAAGAGAGATACTTTAGTGAATTCAGAATATCGCCGAAGGGCGAGTGCTGAAAGATGTCCGCGGCGATGAACTCCATGATCGGCGCCCAATCGGATTCTTTTGGTAGGGGCGCGGAGTTCAGAGAGGTGTCCGGCTCCTTAGAGTCACGGGCTTCGCAGAGGATAGGGCTAGTGTTCGGCTCGATCGCCGTAGAGATTGTAGCCCCCGAGGCGGTGTCCAACCACCCATCCTCGATTGGCGTAGTCGGCTCCGAGCTAAGGGTCGGAGCGGACACGGGTGCGGCCTCCAGGGCACTATTCGGCGGCAGAGCTAGATAATGCCCATCGTGATAGTCCGGCGCGCTCGGCTGTGGTTCGAATCCGTCGAAGATCAAGTCTCCGCGGATGTCGGCCGTGTAGTTTAAACTTCCAAACATGACCTGATGGCCAGGGGCGTAGCTTTCGATCTGCTCCAGATGGCCAAGCGAATTGGCCCGCAGTGCAAAGCCGCAGAATACGAAGATCTGTCTGGGGAGAAAAGTCTCACCCTGGACCGCATCGTTGTTGATGATCGGAGGAGCCATCGGGCCTAAAGATGATGACACAGAGGAACTCTCAACGAAAGCACCAATGTCGGTGTCAAAACCGACGGATCTCGTGTAGGGGGTCCCGAATTGTGCGTCTAGGCGGATGGTAACAGGAGACAAGGGACACAATGTTTTTACCCAGGTTCGGGCCCTCTCGATGGAGGTAAAACCCTACTCCTGCTTGATTAATATTGATGATATGGGTAGTACAAGAGTAGATCTACCACGAGATCAGAGAGGCCAAACCATAGAAGCTAGCCTATGGTATGATTGTTGTTCGCTTACAGACTAAAAACCCTCCGGTTTATATAGACACCGGAGAGGGCTAGGGTTACACAGAGTTGGTTACAATGGGAGGAGATCTACATATCCGTATCACCAAGCTTGCCTTCCACACCAAGGAAAGTCCTATCCGGACACGGGACGAAGTCTTCAATCGTGTATCTTCATAGTCCAGGAGTCCGGCCAAAGGTCATAGTCCGGCTAACCGGACACCCCCTAATCCAGGACTCCCTCAGAGATGCTATTAGAATTCCACTCAGGTTAACGTTGTTCATTTTCTCTCTTGTCCGGCTTCAGCTTCGGCGTCGTACAACTCACCGGAGCTGCTCCAACGACGAAACCTTCCATCACAGCGGAGCAGTACCTCGGGCTCCATCTCCAGACGCCTAAGATCTTCTTCCCCTCCTCCGACAGCAAAGTCAGCCGGAGCATCCTCACCGGCCAACCCAATCACGCTGAGATCGACATGGCTTCGCCAAAGAGGTTGTACACTTGTTGCATCTCTTTTTTACTCTACATGTTATATATATTGTCCACTAAGCACACAGATTTGTTCCTTTAGTGTCTCCTTGAAAGAAAAAACGTAGGAATTTTAATTTTCACTTGTCCTCCTTTTCAAATTCTTATTCATGAAGCACAAGACTAAGAGATAGTAGCATAATAGCATTATAACCGTACATTTTCTTGTAGTTTGACTTAATCTCACCATGCTTCTTTGCATCCTGTGATCTTCCAATTGTTGTGAATCAAACACCCAGATTGGCAGAAATCCTGTGTTTTTAAATTGTCTGTTTTGCACGTGCATTCCTATCCTATTCCTATCTATTTCTTATCCCTGCATTGTTGGAATCCTCCAATTCAAACGAGCCCTTACAGAATTACTTCTCTTACAGATAGTTGTCAAAGAAAACCTTGTGTGGTTTGTCCCGCTCCTGCTGCGCTGTCGTCCGCCCCAGCTCAGATGCTCCAACGACAGAAGGGTCCAGCACAGCAGGGATCCGGCCTCCAGACTGTCTTTCGCCGCCTCAGATCTTCTTCCCCGCCGCTGGCAGCCATGAAAACTGCATTACCATCATCAACCGAGCAGATGACCTCGAGGACTACACGGGTCCGCAAGAGAGGTCGCACTCTTTCGTGTCTGCTTACGTTATGCATCGCTTAATATTACATGCTACATTATCGTCCTGTTCACCGATTAGACTCTGAGTCAGCTCCAGACAAATGATCAAACTAGAGTTTTTAAATGGTTGTGGGGTACATATCGGGGCCGCTATCAATAGTATCTATCTACTATCTGGTTAATCTCCGGTGTCTACTATGAGTTTCATGTTGGGTGGGAAACAAACAGTGAAGAAGCCATTATCTGTATTTTTTAACTGAAGCCATTATCTGCCTGCTATTATTGGTTTTGGGTCTATCCACAGGTTGCTACCATCACTCTGGATTTCTGCATGCACTCCTTACATAATCTCACTATGTTTTATTCCTATGCATGACAGTTATTGTAAACAATGGAACTGAACATGTAGAGCAAAAGAGACGAGCCTTGCGTGGCAATAAAATTTCATGCAGACATCGCTCCATGGTAGGCGCAAAGGCAGCCCCCCTCCATGCATTTCGGATTGTAATTGAGAGGAAGATATCTGTTCTGGGGGGGATTCAGAAGGAGAAGACAACTCCTATTTACCCCCTGAGGTCTTCTCTCTAACTTGGCATGCTGATGTTGGTTATATCATGCATATGGTGTCTTGCATTGCTTACTTTATACATCAAATGTGTCATCTGCTTAGTTTAGACATCCTTTGTGTGAATGCCATATGTTTAGTTTATTCATCGTTTATGTGAATTATGCAACGCCATCTTGTTTAGCCAGGCATCATATATGTGAATTTTGCAATGCCATCCTGCTTAGCCAGTCATCTTATATGTAAATTATATCAGGCCATCCTTTTTTTCGTTACATATTACATTTGTCAACAATGTTAGTACATTCAACTGATCTTCGTGTGCATCAGCCATTTGACACGGTGATGGCAAATTCTGGAGTGAAAACAAGGTCTTCAGAGCAGACTATGCTATCTGATGAAGCGCATATCTCACTGGTTACGGATAGCTCCTCCGAGGAGGATTCAGAGACAGATGACCAGTCCTATTCCCCCCCCCCCTGAGGTGTATGCTCTAACTTGGCAGGGTTATGTTGCTCATATCGTGTGTATGGTGTCTCGCATTGCTATGTCATTTGATTAGTTTAGACATGCTTTGTGTGAATGCCACCTGTTCAGTGTCTAATTACCATATATGTGAATTATGCATTGCCATCTTGTTACAATACATTATATATGTGAATTATACAATGCTATCTTGTTGCAAAGGCATTATATATGTGAATTATGCAATCCCATGTTGTTTAGCCAATCATCATGTATGTGAATTATATCATGCTATCATTTTTTTGTATTACGTGTTCCATTTGTCGACAACGTTTGTATATTCAACTACTATTCCTGTGCATCAGCCATTTGAAGCGGTGATGGAAGTATCTGGAGTGAAAACAAGGTATTCAGAGCAGACAATGCTACCTGCTGAAGCAGACATCTTGCTGGTTACAGAGAGCTCCTCGGAGGAGGATTCAGAGACTGATGACCAATCCTATCCCCCCCCCCGAGGTCTATGCTCAAACTTGGCAGGGTTATATTACCCATGTCATGCATGTTGTCTTGCATTGCTTAGTTTTTACATCATATATGGATTGCCATCTGCTTACTTGCTTACTATATAAATCATATATTTGAATTATATCATGCCATCATGTTTACATAGTACATACACATCATCTATCTGAATTATTGCATGGCAACCCATTTAATAAAGACATCACATAGTTATATCATCTCATCCTGTTTAGTGTTTACAGTCATCATATTTTGAATTATGGCATTCTATCCGTGAATATATGTGAATTATGGTATGCCAACCTATTTAATAAACACATTATATAGTTATGTCATGTCATCCTGTTTACATAGTCTCGTATTTTGAACTATGTCTTTCCATCTTTTTTAGTTAGCCATCATAATGTGAAATTGTGTCATGCTATCCTTTTTAGTTAGCCATCATATATGTGAAATTGTGTCATGCTTTCCTGTTTGGTTACACAACATAAATATCAATTATTTCATGCCCTCTTTTATTCCCCACTATCCACTGCACCTGTCTATCATACAATGTCTATACTTTCAATTACTTTTCTTGTTTATCAACCATTTGAATTGGAGAGCGTGATGGCAGTATCTAAGGGAGTAACAACACGGTCTTCAGAAAAGATAGTGCTACCAGTTGATGCAGATAGAACCACGGTTGTACTTGCCCAAGGACCAGATCCACCACACATAACCCAGACTCTCGCAGATTGTACCCCTACCCAGTTGGACAGAGAACCAGCTACACCCCTTCTAACCCCAACCCCGGCAGATAGTAACCCAGTTCCAGTTGACACAACACCGTCTCCACCACAGAGCACCCAAATACGAGCAGTTAGTAAGGGAACTGCAGTGCCCAAAGCACGAGGACCACCACTCCGGATCCCAACTCAACGCTTAAAGGAGAAGAAGATTTGTTCTCGGGTCAGGTTCTGTAGCTATGGCTCATACTCCTTTGCTCTTGCATTACTGTATTTACTCATACCAACTATTTTCAAATTTGAAGGATGGAATTGAAACTCCAATGGCGCAACAGGTATGTTTCAAACCTATTTCTTTAACTGGTTTGCTGTTGTAACCTGCTCTATGTTGATTTCAGTTTCAATTGAATAAACAGTTATGTTCTCATGTCATGCACATTACAAGTGTTGTTATTGCTCTATAGTTACCCACACTTATATTCTGTCTATTCTGCTTTGTCTTGAACAAATATTATTTGAACTATGTCTCTATCTTGATTTGGCAACAAAAACTAGAATGATATAGACCATAAAGTGACCATGGTACATAGATATATATTTGTTTCATGTTGTTATCCTGTCCACTTTACTACTGAACTCATTTACCAAAATGAGTTTCATATACAACATGGTAAACATGTGATATGTCTGCTTGTTTCTCTTTTAGAATGTAGACAAAATATTGGAGAATAGTACCGTGTCATCCAATGGTAAAGGAAGTAATGCAGATAAGGTTCAAGATAATGAGACATCCTTGTTGGTCTCCAAGAAAGCTGATAAAAACTATCTTCACAATAGTGAGGGAACCCAAAAGTCCTGTCTTGATGTAGTGTTCGAGTTACTGGCCACTACTGCTGGCACAAGCTCTTTGAACTCGCTGCCTGAATCAGTTCGTCTTCTTGAGTCTCAACTTCAAGTTGAAAGACATCGATCAGATGTGCTGCGACAGGAAGCTGAAGGACTGAGGAAGTCCCTGCAGAATTCAGATGCATATTTTCTGGTGCAACAGCAAGCGCTGGAGGATTTAAGCACCAAACAAGAGAAAGTTAATAAGCTTGCTAAGCATCTTTCCAGCATTATGGGTACCTAGGATATTGTTTCTTGAGATCTTCTGAAGTGGTTTCAGTTCTGGATTTGTTTTGCTGCGGCGTTTATTTGCACTGGTCGCCAACTTTGACAACAAGTGTATATGATATGCTGCTTTTTCCCTATATTTGCACTGGTGGCGAACTTTGATGCCCAGTGGATGTAATATGTGTAATAGCCGTGATAGCCTAGCGTTAGTTTCTTGCTTATTTATTTCCTTGTTGTCTTGTTTATTTGTTTGCTTGTAGTCATTGCAATTCTTGTTCCGCGGTTAGCTAGTGGCTGCAATAACCTATTTTTTAAAACTAGGCCACAATAACCATGGGCTAATATTTACTGTACTGACACTGGGCCTCCTACTGGCCGTAGAAACAGTGGGCCTTCTACGGGCCGTAGAAACAATGGGCCTTCTACGGGTCATAGAAACAATGGGCATTCTTGTTGGAAATATGCCCTAGAGGAAATAATAAAATGATTATTATATTTCCTTGTTCATCATAATTGTCTGTTGTTCATGCTTTAATTGTATTATCCGGAAATCATAATACATGTGTGAATACATAGACCACAATGTGTCCCTAGTGAGCCTCTAGTTGACTAGCTCGTTGATCAACAGATAGTCATGGTTTCCTGGCTATGGACATGGGGATGTCATTGATAACGGGATCACATCATTAGGAGAATGATGTGATGGACAAGACCCAATCCTAAACATAGCACAAGATCGTATAGTTCATTTGCTAGAGTTTTCCAATGTCAAGTATCTTTTCCTTAGACCATGAGATCGTGTAACTCCCGGATACCGTAGGAGTGCTCTGGGTATACCAAACGTCACAACGTAACTGGGTGACTATAAAGGTATACTACGGGTATCTCCGAAAGTGTCTGTTGGGTTGACACGGATCAAGACTGGGATTTGTCACTCCGTATGACGGAGAGGTATCTCTGGGCCCGTATCTCTGGGCCCACTGGTCATGGGATCATGCATTACGGTACGAGTAAAGTGACTTGCCGGTAACGAGATTGAACGAGGTATTGGGATACTGATGATCGAATCTCAGGCAAGTAACGTACCGATTGACAAAGGAATTGTATACGGGGTTTCTTGAATCCTTGACATCATGGTTCATCCGATGAGATCATCGAGGAGCATGTGAGAGCCAACATGGGTATCCAGATCCCGCTGTTGGTTATTGACCAGAGAGCCGTCTCGGTCATGTCTACATGTCTCCCGAACCCGTAGGGTCTACACACTTAAGGTTCGGCGACGCTAGGGTTGTAGAGATATGAATATGCAGTAACCTGAAAGTTGTTCGGAGTCCCGGATGAGATCCTGGACGTCACGAGGAGTTCCGGAATGGTCCGAAGGTGAAGAATTATATATAGGAAGTGCAGTTTCGGCCATCGGGAGAGTTTCGGGGTCACCGGTATTATACCGGGACCACCGGAAGGGTCCCGGGGGTCCACCGGGTGGGGCCACCCATCCCGGAGGGCCCCATGGGACAAAGTGGGGAGGGGAACCAGCCCATAGTGGGCTGGTGCTCCCCCCTAGGCCCACCCCATGCGCCTAGGGTTGGAACCCTAGGGGTGGGGGGCGCCCCACCTTGCCTTGGGGGCTACTCCACCCTTGGCCGCCGCCCCCCTAGGAGATCCCATCTCCTAGGGCCGGCTCCCCCCCTAGGGGAGCCTATATAAAGGGGGAGGGAGGGGGCAGCGAGACCTTGAGTCTTGGCGCCTCCCTCTCCCCTGCTACACCTCTCCCTCTCGCAGTACTACGATGAAGCCCTGCTGCGGTGACGCCCTGCATCCACCACCACGCCGTCGTGCGGCTGGATCTTCATCAACCTCTCCTCCCCCCTTGCTGGATCAAGAAGGAGGAGACGTCACGCTGACCGTACGTGTGTTGAACATGGAGGTGCCGTCCGTTCGGCGCTAGGATCTCCGGTGATTTGGATCACGTCGAGTACGACTTCCTCATCCCCGTCCTTGATCGCTTCCGCGCGTGATCTACAAAGGTATGTAGATGCAATCTGATCACTCGTTGCTAGATGAACTCCTAGATGGATCTTGGTGAAACCGTAGGAAAATTTTTGTTTTCTGCAACGTTCCCCAACAGTGGCATCATGAGCTAGGTCTATGCGTAGTTCTCCTTGCACGAGTAGAACACAATTTGTTGTGGGCGTAGATGTTGTCAACTTTCTTGCCGCTACTAGTCTTATCTTGCTTCAGCGATATTGTCGGATGAAGCGGCCCGGACCGACCTTACACGTACGCTTACGTGAGACTGGTTCCACCGACTGACATGCACTAGTTGCATAAGGTGGCTAGCGGGTGTCTGTCTCTCCCACTTTAGTTGGAGCAGATTCGATGAAAAGGGTCCTTATGAAGGGTAAATAGAAGTTGACAAATCACGTTGTGGCTATTACGTAGGTAAGAAAACGTTCTTGCTAGAACCCTTTTGCAGCCACGTAAAACTTGCAACAACAATTAGAGGACGTCTAACTTGTTTTTGCAGCAAGTGATTTGTGATCTGATACGGCCAAAGTTGTGATGAATGATGAATGATATATATGTGATGTATGAGATCATGTTCTTGTAATAGGAATCACGACTTGCATGTCGATGAGTATGACAACCGGCAGGAGCCATAGGAGTTGTCTTTATTTTTTGTATGACCTGCGTGTCATTGAGAAACGCCATGTAAATTACTTTACTTTATTGCAAAACGCGTTAGCCATAGTAGTAGAAGTAATAGTTGGCGAGCAACTTCATGGAGACACGATGATGGAGATCATGATGATGGAGATCATGGTGTCATGCCGGTGACAAGATGATCATGGAGCCCCAAGATGGAGATCAAAGGAGCTATGTGATATTGGCCATATCATGTCACTATTATTATTTGATTGCATGTGATGTTTATCATGTTTTTGCATCTTGTTTACTTAGAACGACGGTAGTAAATAAGATGATCCCTCATAATAATTTCAAGAAAGTGTTCCCCGATCAACACAGACATGGCCTCAGAACACAGAAGACCGAAAGGTCGAGCATGAGTCGTATAGAAGATACGATCAACATGAAGATGTTCACCGATGTTGACTAGTCTATCTCACGTGATGATCGGACATGGCCTAGTTAACTCGGATCATGTTATACTTAGATGACTGGAGGGATGTCTATCTAAGTGGGAGTTCATTATATAATTTGATTAGATGAACTTAATTATCATGAACTTAGTCTAAAATCTTTACAATATGTCTTGTAGATCAAATGGCCAATGTTGTCCTCAACTTCAACGCGTTCCTACAGAAAACCAAGCTGAAAGACGATGGCAGCAACTATACGGACTGGGTCCGGAACCTAAGGATCATCCTCATAGCTGCCAAGAAAGATTATGTCCTACTAGCACCGCTAGGTGACGCACCCGTCCCACAGAACCAAGACGTTATGAACGCTTGGCAGGCACGTGCTGATGATTACTCCCTCGTTCAGTGCGGCATGCTTTACAGCTTAGAACCGGGGCTCCAAAAGCGTTTTGAGCGACACGGAGCATATGAGATGTTCGAAGAGCTGAAAATGGTTTTCCAAGCTCATGCCCGGGTCGAGAGATATGAAGTCTCCGACAAGTTCTTCAGCTGTAAGATGGAGGAAAATAGTTCTGTCAGTGAGCACATACTCACTATGTCTGGGTTACATAACCGCTTGACTCAGCTGGGAGTTAATCTCCCGGATGACGCGGTCATTGACAGAATCCTCCAGTCGCTTCCACCAAGCTACAAGAGCTTTGTGATGAACTTCAATATGCAGGGGATGGAAAAGACCATTCCTGAAGTATTTGCAATGCTGAAATCAGCAGAGGTAGAAGTCAAAAAGGACCATCAAGTGTTGATGGTGAATAAAACCACTAAGTTCAAGAAAGGCAAGGGTAAGAAAGCCTTCAAGAAGGACGGCAAGGGAGTTGCCGCGCCCGGTAAGCAAGCTGCCGGGAAGAAGCCAAAGAATGGACCCAAGCCCGAGACTGAGTGTTTTTATTGCAAGGGAAGTGGTCACTGGAAGCGGAACTGCCCCAAATACTTAGCGGACAAGAAGGCCGGCAAAGCGAAAGGTATATGTGATATACATGTAATTGATGTGTACCTTACTAGTACTCGTAGTAGCTCCTGGGTATTTGATACCGGTGCAGTTGCTCACATTTGTAACTCAAAGCAGGAGCTGCAGAATAAACGGAGACTGGCGAAGGACGAGGTGACGATGCGCGTCGGGAATGGTTCCAAGGTCGATGTGATCGCCGTCGGCACGCTACCTCTACATTTACCCACAGGATTAGTTTTAAACCTCAATAATTGTTATTTAGTACCAGCTTTGAGCATGAACATTATGTCAGGATCTCGTTTAATTCAAGATGGCTACTCATTTAAATCCGAGAATAATGGATGTTCTATTTATATGAGAGATATGTTTTATGGTCATGCTCCTATGGTGAATGGTTTATTCTTAATGAATCTCGAGCGTAATGCTACACATATTCATAGTGTGAATACCAAAAGATGGAAGGTTGATAATGATAGTCCCACATACTTGTGGCACTGCCGTCTTGGTCACATAGGTGTCAAACGCATGAAGAAGCTCCATGCTGATGGACTTTTAGAGTCTCTTGATTACAAATCATTTGACACGTGCGAACCATGCCTCATGGGTAAGATGACCAAGACTCCGTTCTCAGGAACAATGGAGTGAGCAACCAACCTATTGGAAATCATACATACTGATGTGTGCGGTCCAATGAGTGTTGAGGCTCGTGGTGGCTATCGTTATGTTCTCACCCTCACTGATGACTTGAGCAGATATGGGTATATCTACTTAATGAAACACAAGTCTGAAACCTTTGAAAAGTTCAAGGAATTTCAGAGTGAGGTTGAGAATCAACGTGACAGAAAAATCAAGTTTTTGCGATCAGATCATGGAGGAGAATACTTGAGTCACGAATTTGGTACACACTTAAGAAAATGTGGAATAGATTCACAACTCACGCCGCCTGGAACACCTCAGCGTAATGGTGTGTCCGAACGTCGTAATCGCACTCTATTGGATATGGTGCGATCTATGATGTCTCTTACCGATTTACCGCTGTCATTTTGGGGCTATGCTTTAGAGACTGCCGCATTCACTTTAAATAGGGCTCCGTCGAAATCTGTTGAGATGACACCGTATGAATTATGGTTTGGGAAGAAGCCTAAGATGTCGTTTCTAAAAGTTTGGGGATGTGATGCTTATGTCAAGAAACTTCAACCTGAAAAGCTCGAACCCAAGTCGGAAAAATGCGTCTTCATAGGATATCCTAAAGAAACTATTGGGTATACCTTCTACCTCAGATCCGAAGGCAAGATCTTTGTTTCCAAGAATGGATCCTTTCTAGAGAAGGAGTTTCTCTTGAAAGAAGTAAGTGGGAGGAAAGTAGAACTTGATGAAGTATTACCTCTTGAACCGGAAAGTGGCGCAACTCAGGAAAATGTTCCTGTGGTGCCTGCACCAATTAGAGAGGAAGTTAATGATGATGATCAAGATACTTCTGATCAAGCTCCTACTGAACTTCGAAGGTCCACAAGGACACGTTCCGCACCAGAGTGGTACGGCAACCCTGTCTTGGAAATCATGTTGTTAGACAACGGTGAACCTTCGAACTGTGAAGAAGCGATGGCGGGACCGAATTCCGACAAATGGCTGGAAGCCATGAAATCCGAGATAGGATCAATGTATGAAAACGAAATATGGATTTTGACTGACTTGCCCGATGATCGGCGAGCCATAGAAAATAAATGGATCTTTAAGAAGAAGACAGACGCGGATGGTAATGTGACCATCTATAAAGCTCGACTTGTCGCTAAGGGTTATCGACAAGTTCAAGGGGTTGACTACGATGAGACATTCTCTCCCGTAGCAAAGCTGAAGTCCGTCCGAATCATGTTAGCAATTGCCGCATACTATGATTATGAGATATGGCAAATGGACGTCAAAACGGCATTCCTTAACGGTTATCTTAAGGAAGAACTGTATATGATGCAGCCGGAAGGTTTTGTCGATCCTAAGAATGCTGACAAGGTGTGCAAGCTCCAACGCTCGATTTATGGGCTGGTGCAAGCATCTCAGAGTTGGAACATTCACTTTGCTGAGATGATCAAAGCGTTTGGGTTTATGCAGACTTATGGAGAAGTCTGCGCTTACAAGAAAGTGAGTGGTAGCTCTGTAGCATTTCTCATATTATATGTAGATGACATACTTTTGATGGGAAATGATATAGAGCTTTTGGACAGCATTAAGGCCTACTTGAATAAGAGTTTTTCAATGAAGGACCTTGGAGAAGCTGCTTATATATTAGGCATCAAGATCTATAGAGATAGATCAAGACGCCTCATAGGTCTTTCACAAAGCACATACCTTGATAAGATATTGAAGAAGTTCAATATGGATCAGTCTAAGAAGGGGTTCTTGCCTGTGTTGCAAGGTGTGAAATTGAGCTCAGCTCAATGTCCGACCACGGCAGAAGATATAGAAGAGATGAGTGTCATCTCCTATGCCTCGGCCATAGGTTCTATTATGTATGCCATGCTGTGTACCAGACCTGATGTAAACCTTGCCGTAAGTTTGGTAGGAAGGTACCAAAGTAATCCTGGCAAGGAACACTGGACAGCGGTCAAGAATATCCTGAAGTACCTGAAAAGGACTAAGGAAATGTTTCTCGTTTATGGAGGTGACGAAGAGCTCGTCGTAAAGGGTTACGTCGACGCTAGCTTCGACACAGATCTGGATGACTCTAAGTCACAAACCGGATATGTGTATATTTTGAATGGTGGGGCAGTAAGCTGGTGCAGTTGCAAGCAAAGCGTTGTGGCGGGATCTACATGTGAAGCGGAGTACATGGCAGCCTCGGAGGCAGCACACGAAGCAGTCTGGGTGAAGGAGTTCATTACCAACCTAGGAGTCATACCCAATGCGTCGGGCCCGATGACTCTCTTCTGTGACAACACTGGAGCTATTGCCCTTGCCAAAGAGCCCAGGTTTCACAGGAAGACCAGGCATATCAAGCGTCACTTCAACTCCATTTGTGAAAGTGTTCAAAATGGAGACATAGAGATTTGTAAAGTACATACGGACTGGAATGTAGCAGATCCATTGACTAAACCTCTCCCTAGAGCAAAACATGATCAACACCAGAATTCCATGGGTGTTCGATTCATCACAATGTAACTAGATGATTGACTCTAGTGCAAGTGGGAGACTGTTGGAAATATGCCCTAGAGGCAATAATAAAATGATTATTATATTTCCTTGTTCATCATAATTGTCTATTGTTCATGCTTTAATTGTATTATCCGGAAATCGTAATACATGTGTGAATACGTAGACCACAATGTGTCCCTAGTGAGCCTCTAGTTGACTAGCTCGTTGATCAACAGATAGTCATGGTTTCCTGGCTATGGACATGGGGATGTCATTGATAAAGGGATCACATCATTAGGAGAATGATGTGATGGACAAGACCCAATCCTAAACATAGCACAAGATCGTATAGTTCGTTTGCTAGAGTTTTCCAATGTCAAGTATCTTTTCCTTAGACCATGAGATCGTGTAACTCCCGGATACCGTAGGAGGTCTCTGGGTATACCAAACGTCACAACGTAACTGGGTGACTATAAAGGTATACTACGGGTATCTCCGAAAGTGTCTGTTGGGTTGACACGGATCAAGACTGGGATTTGTCACTCCGTATGACGGAGAGATATCTCTGGGCCCACTCGGTAATGCATCATCATAATGAGCTCAAAGTGACCAAGTGTCTGGTCACGGGATCATGCATTACGGTACGAGTAAAGTGACTTGCCGGTAACGAGATTGAACGAGGTATTGGGATACCGATGATCGATTCTCGGGCAAGTAACGTACCGATTGACAAAGGGAATTGTATACGGGGTTGCTTGAATCCTCGACATCGTGGTTCATCCGATGAGATCATCGAGGAGCATGTGGGAGCCAACATGGGTATCCAGATCCCGTTGTTGGTTATTGACCGGAGAGCCGTCTCGGTCATGTCTACATGTCTCCCGAACCCATAGGGTCTACACACTTAAGGTTCGGTGACGCTAGGGTTGTAGAGATATGAATATGCAGTAACCCGAAAGTTGTTCGGAGTCCTGGATGAGATCCTGGACGTCACGAGTTCCGGAATGGTCCAGAGGTGAAGAATTATATATATGAAGTGCAGTTTCGGCCATCGGGAGAGTTTCGGGGTCACCGGTATTATACCGGGACCACCGGAAGGGTCCCGGGGGTCCACCGGGTGGGGCCACCCATCCCGGAGGGCCCCATGGGACAAAGTGGGGAGGGGAACCAGCCCATAGTGGGCAGGTGCGCCCCCTAGGCCCACCCCATGCGCCTAGGGTTGGAACCCTAGGGGTGGGGGGCGCCCCACCTTGCCTTGGGGGCTACTCCACCCTTGGCCGCCGCCCCCCCTAGGAGATCCCATCTCCTAGGGCCGGCTCCCCCCCCTAGGGGAGCCTATATAAAGGGGGGAGGGAGGGGGCAGCGAGACCTTGAGTCTTGGCGCCTCCCTCTCCCCTGCAACACCTCTCCCTCTCGCAGTACTACGGCGAAGCCCTGCTGCGGTGACGCCCTGCATCCACCACCACGCCGTCGTGCTGCTAGATCTTCATCAACCTCTCCTCCCCCCCCTTGCTGGATCAAGAAGGAGGAGACGTCACGCTGACCGTACGTGTGTTGAACACGGAGGTGCCGTCCGTTCGGCGCTTGGATCTCTGGTGATTTGGATCACGTCGAGTACGACTTCCTCATCCCCGTCCTTGAACGCTTCCGCGCGTGATCTACAAAGGTATGTAGATGCAATCTGATCACTCGTTGCTAGATGAACTCCTAGATGGATCTTGGTGAAACCATAGGAAAATTTTTGTTTTCTGCAACGTTCCCCAACACTTCTGCGGGCCGTATTATCAATGGGCCTTATATGGGCCGTATGATCAATTGGCCAAACATGGGCCAAACAGACCGCATTATGGCCATAAACGGGCTAGAGTTGGAATCGTCCATTCATGGGCCGACCATAACGGGCCATCTTTAATAGGCCGTATTTGATGACGCTATGAAAACGGCCCAACGTATTAACGGACCACAAACGGGCCGACTGTAACCACGGGCTGAATTTGGCCCACAAGCAGAAAATGACAGTAACGGCCCGTAAGTAAACGAATGTTGGAAATGAGCCCAAGAATAAATGGGCTCTGAGAAGGCCGAAAGATAACATGGGCTGGAAACGGCCCAACAGAATAACGGGCCGTTAATGGGTATAAAGTGATACACTGTTCATTACGGGCCAGTTTCACCACGGGCCGTTAATGGGTGTAAAGTGATACACTGTTCATTACGGGCCAGTTTCACCACGGGCCATTAGTAGGCTAAGAGTTACATAGGGCCTCGTATGGGCCGAAAGACGTCATGGGCCATACATGGGCCAGAAGTGAAAACGGGCTGGAATCATATTGGATGGCCCAGATGGCGCTACTAGGCCTAATTCGAATAGGGCGTAACGGGCCTTAGGTTAGCGGGCTGTAAATGGGCTATATGCGAACATGTCGTTAACAGGCTTTCCATGGGCCGGCCCGCCACCTTTTGACCAAGTCAAACGGGCTGGCCTTTTCACAGGAATAGGCCTCTGTTGGGCCGTGCCACGTGTCGACGTATCATAGGCGCCTATCTGACCCAATGACGAGCTGACACGTGTTTCGTCGGGCCAATAAGAATTTTACACGTGGAAATTTCCCATTGGTCGTGGCTGTTAACGGGTTATCGGATCCAAAACCTGACCCGATAGCTTAACGGCATTCAGTTACGGTGGATGCCACATGTCGGTCACCCTTGACGAAAGCACTTCTGTGACGCGCGATTTATTGTCATGGAAGTGGACACTTCCGTGATGATAATTTTGGCAATGTCATGGAACACTTCTACGACAGCACAGGTATGACTATCTTGATTCTGTCATAAATTTGTCATGGATGTACATGCATGACAGAAAATGCAACCTACTGTGACAAACACGTATCATCACGGAAGTGTAACTTTTTTGTAGTGGGCTACTGTCTATGTGGTAACATTTTCTTATAATTCAATTACTTACCTCAAAGCCTGTTAGGAGGCTAGCGCAAGCTTCGGTTAGTCCGCTTTTGGTAGACCGAACCTTCTCGATCACCGTTCTCATAATAGTGTGGTGCTCTTCGTTGATGGAAGCACCTCGAAGCGCTTCCAACAAATTGTCCGGTGCCTCTGGATGGACAGAGGCCACCGGCGTGGGCGGCTTGTCTCCCGTAACAGGGAGTTGTCTCCGTCGCGGTGTCCGGCCGACGGCCGGACTTGGGGCCTGTGGGAGTCTTGCTCCCTTTGCACCCAGGGCCCGGAAGGTCGCCTCGAGCCACCTCTAGGACCGCCTCCCCTCGGCTTGGTGCCTTCGCAGACAACACTTCGCCGTTGTCCGTAGGGCAGGGGGTAGAGGCGGTCGGAAGTGAGTCGCTCTTCATATCCGACGAGCCCAAAGAATCACCCGACGAAGATACGTCGATACGGGCTCTAAGCGGACTGCATAATCGTGTTCGGCATGAGTAGAAGCAGTTCGATAAAGCAGACCAATAATCATTATGATATCTGGATACTTACGACTTCGCCAGGGGCTTGTCCCTAAGCAGCCACTCGTCGCTGCTGTCGGCAGCCGTCGTGGAACAGTCCGGAAGTAGAGTCTTTCCCTTCTTGGACCCTTCGGCCTCCCCAGTTGGGGCGGCCTTCCTTTTCTTGTCTCCCCGGCTGGAGGGGGAGAACCTTCATCTTCCTCCTCCTCACTTTCGTGAGAGGAGTGCATCTCAGAGTCATCGGGCAATGAGCCCGATACCACCTGACGTCGGGAACTCTTTCGGGTCCCCTTGGCCTTCTTCTCTGGCACCTTATGAGGAGAGCGTCCGCTGGAGCTTCAGGCAGGGGAGCGGGGCAGTCGATCTGCTCCGCCGTCTCCACCCAGTCCTGTTAAAGGCATGGGAGCTTAGGTCCTGCGCATGATTAAACTAGGGAGGATAAATGCCCTATAAGATATAGAGACCTTACCGGTTTTGCGAGGCGCTTCGTGCTAAGTCTGCGATCCTCGGTTAGGGAAGGGGGGACCTCGGCGCCTTTGAACAGCACCTTCCAGACGTCCTTGTGCGTTGTGTCGAAGAGCTCGCGCAGAGTCTGGTGCTGGGCCGGGTCGAACTCCCATAGATTGAACGCCCATTGTTAACACGGGAGGATCCGACGGAAGAGTATGACCTGGACCACGTTGACAAGTTTGATTTTCTTGTTCATCATGTTCTTGATGCAGGTCTAGAGTCTGGTCAGCTCTACCGGGTTACCCCAGGGTAGGCCCTTCTCTTTCCAGGAGGTGAGCCGCATAGGGATTCCGGATCGGAACTCGGGGGCCGCCACCCATTTGGGGTCGCGTGGCTCGGTGATGTAGAACCACCCCGATTGCCACCCCTTTATGGTCTCCACATAGGAGCCCTCGAGCCATGTGACATTGGGCATCTTGCCCACCATGGCACCTCCGCACTCCGCTTGTTGGCCGCTCACTACCTTCGGTTTCACATTGAAGGTTTTCAGCCACGGGCCGAAGTGGGGCCGGATGCGGAGGAAGGCCTCGCACACGGCGATAAACGCCGAGATGTTGAGGATGAAGTTTGGGGCCAGATCGTGGAAGTCGAGCCCGTAGTAGAACATGAGGCCACGGACAAATGGGTGGAGGGGAAATCCCAGTCCGCGGACGAAGTGGGTGAGGAAAACTACCCTCTCATGGGGCTCTGGAGTAGGGATGATTTGCCCCGCACTGGGCAGCCAGTGGGCGATATTTGCGGCCAAGTATCCGGCCCCCCGCAGCTTTTTTATGTCCTTCTCCTTGACGGAGGATTTCATCCACTTTCCTCCCGCTCCGGACATGGTTGGGGTGGTCTGAGGAGAAGGGTGCGAACTTGGGCGTTGGAGCTCGAGTGCGCGAGAATGGATGGGCGAGGAGGAAGAAGGCATGGGTGAAAAAAGGTGAACCCTTATCCCTTTATAAAGGTGGACGAAACTATACGCCCCCACTAGCCTGGTTAACTCGCTTATTCCCCAAGCGCCGCGATTGATGGCGCAGTTGGGTTACCCACGCCCGTATTGATGGAGAATCCCGTGATAAGGGGACACGATCTCTGCTTCGACAAGACGTCCCAAAGAAACCGCCTCGCGGTATGCACCAAGGCTGGTTGAGAAAAACGGCTTGATAATAACCGGGCCATGGTATGATGTCATGATATCAAATGTGTCAGCGGGTCGGATTTGTGGAAATATTATTCTCTCTATGGTGGTATGTGGAACTTGTTTTGCAGAGCCGGACACTATCCTTGTGTTCAAGATCTTCTATGGAGTATTCGGAGGAGGAACCCGCCTTGCAATGCCGAAGACAATCTGCGGGCCGGACTCATCGTCATTGAAGCCTGGTTCAGGGGCTACTGAGGGAGTCCTGGATTAAGGGGTATCCGAACAGCCGGACTATATCCTTTGGCTGGACTGTTGTACTATGAAGATACAAGATTGAGGACGTCGTCTCGTGTCCGGATGGGACTCTGCTTGGCGTGGAAGGCAAGCTTGGCGATACGGATATGTAGATCTCCTCCCATTGTAACCGACTCTGTGTAACCCTAGCCCCCTCCGGTGTCTATATAAACCGGAGGGCTCAGTCCGTAGGACAACAACAATCATACCATAGGCTAGCTTCTAGGGTTTAGCCTCTACGATCTCGTGGTAGATCAACTCTGGTACTACTCATATCATCAAGATCAATCAAGCAGGAAGTAGGGTATTACCTCCATAGAGAGGGCCCGAACCTAGGTAAAATCATGTCCCTTGCCTCCTGTTACCATCCGCCTTAGACGCACAATTCGGGACCCCCTACCCGAGATCCGCCGGTTTTGACACCGACAATGGCCCTTAGTCCGATGGATCTTGCAGTATGGCCCATCACCTTTCCTAGTCTTCTCAGTGACCGCGGCCTCCCGGAAATCAGTGCACGTGGCAACTTCCTTGTCGGGCGCCTCTGGCTTGGCCTTCTTGCCGGTACTAGGTGTGCCCGATCCTTCAACGGTCATCACTGCCTTATCCTTGCGCCTTTTGTTGCGTTTCTTGTTCTTCTTCTTCTGACTAGTGGCCTCGTCATCATCTTTCGAGTCGATGTCAATGCCATCCTCTTCTCCGGGGAGCCGTCTCCCCTCCTCTATCCAGGCACACTTGTCCACTAGAGTGTAAAGCCCCTTCACAGTTTTGGGCAATCGAACGTTCATCTTGGAACATATTCGATGATTGCGCACGTTGGACTAGAACGCAACTATCACAGCTTCCGGGTGGATGTGTGGAATGTTCCTGTGTACTCGGCTGAACCTTTGCATGTACTTCCACAGGGTCTCTCCTTCTTTATGTGGAACGAAATGCAAGTCGCTGGGCCGCCCTGGTTCTTGATGGCCGCCCGTGAAGGCGCCAATGAACTCATGGCATATGTCAACCCATGATGAAATAGAGTTCTCCGACAGGTGCATCAGCCAAGACCTCACATTCGTCTTGAGCGCCAAAGGGAAGTATTTGGCCAACACCTTCTCATCTCTTCCCCCGACAGCTTGAACAGCGATGGTGTAGATGCTCAAGAACTCTGCCGGGTTCTGTCTTCCGTCATATTTCTCTGGTATCTTTGGCTTGAACGTGCGAGCGGATGGCCAACAGACTTTCCGCAGCTTGCGGGTGAAGGCAGGGGACCCAACCTCGAAAGGCAGGTAACCGCCTTCGGCGAGTGCGGGCTCGTCGATGTCCGCGCCATCGCGCCTATCGGTATGGCGGTGGGTGTCGCAGTGTCACTCGGCTTCTGATGGTGCCGGGAGTGGTTGCGCCATGCTCTCGTCGTCCTGAGCCGGCGGCCATGATGGCGTGGTGACGATGTGGTGGCGCTTGGGGACCGGTGGCTCCGTTTGATGCATTGGCTGGTTTAGCTCGCTCCGGGGGTGATGCATGCCCTGCGGTCGCGCCCGCAGCGGGAACGACCGAAGGGTCACGATTCGCCCCAGAGCAAGTGCCGCCGCTGCAGCTGTGCTCTTTGGCCGGGCGGAGAGGTGCAGACGGAATAACCTCTCCACCCGTTTCTCCCGGAGCGTGATCGCTGGGATGTTGTTGGTGCTGTCCTTCTTCGGTGCCTCCTGCTCCTGCTTCGGCCGCATGGGAGATGGTAACGATGCCGCCTACGCCGACCACGTCCCCCGCAGCGTCCACATCCTCATGCGTCCCCGTAGCCCCCACGATGTCGGTTTCGCGTGCGGCGGGGCCTTCGAGGTGGACGGGTGAGCCGCGGTACCGGGCTTTTTCTTGGGCACCATGGGCGATAGAGCCATTGATGAAGAAAATGATGATGAAGATGACGCGCTATGTACGCTCTCGGGTTCGTGCAAGCGCTTCCCCCTACCTGGTGCGCCAAAGATGTCATGGGAAAACCACGGACACCTATGGAGCCATGAGCCCCTTGTGGTTCGGCGGGGGGGGATGAGCACGTTGCACAAAGAGCGGATAAGCATAGCGCAACACGACAGAGATCACATAGGCAGTTTTTACCCAGGTTCGGGCTGCCGCGAGGCGTAAAATCCTACTCCTGCTTTGGTGGATTGATGGTGGATTGTGGTGGAAATGCAGTGCTCTTGCCTGGCAGGGTTACCTCGGGGCGAGAACAGCTATGTGCGTACGAGTGTACAAGGGTCCGAATCCTTTCTATGGTTTCCTTGGGCCTCCTTTTGTAGATCAAGGGGTCACCACACTGGCAAATCAGTCAGTGTGTACTGATTAGATAGCAAACAATGCTATCATACCTAACCCTGCACTGCACGCGGAACAGAGCGAATTAAATACGTCGCTTAGTGTCACATCACGGTGTGCCCGACAAGCCTTGCTGGGCTTGTTTTGCCAGCTCTGCGCCTGCTAGCTTGTCACGTCTCTGGACGGGTGTCATTTGGAGATGGTTTCTGTAGGAAATGGCTGCCATGTGGCAAGAACAACCACTTAGTCACTTGGGGGCTTGGCACCGCACCGAACGATGACTTGTGTCACTGTAAGGTGGTGCGGTGGAGCCTCGGCGGGGTGGTTCTGCCTTCATTGAGCCCGGCAGGCCTGCCGAGGCTGTCTGGGGACTTGTCTTTGGGGCAATGATATGTCTCCAACGTATCTATAATTTTTTATTGTTCCATGTTGTTATATTATTAATCTTGGATGTTCCATAATCATTTTATAGTCATTTTATATCATTTTTTGGTACTAACCTATTGACATAGTGCCAAGTGCGAGTTGTTGTTTTCTGCATGTTTTTTACATCGCAGGAAATCAATATCAGACGGAGTCCAAATGCAACGAAACTTCACGGAGATGTTGTTTGGCCCCCGGACCGCCTCTTTGCTCTATAAATACCCCAATATTCCCAAAACCCTAGGGGAGTCGACGAAATATTCATCCAGCCGTCGCAGAGTCCAGAACCACCAGATCCAATCTAGACACCATCTCGGATGGGGTTCACCACCTCCATTGGTGCCTCTCCGATGATGTGTGAGTAGTTCTTTGTAGACCTTCGGGTCCGTAGTTAGTAGCTAGATGGATTTCTCTCTCTCGTTGAATTCTCAATACAATGGTCTCTTAGAGATCCACATGATGTAACTCGTTTGCAGTGTGTTTGTTGGGATCTGATGAACTTTGAGTTTATGATCAGTTATATATTTTTATATCCATGAAAGTTATTTGAGTTTCTTTGATCTCTTATAGCCACGTATTTCTTCTCCGATATTTGGTTTTTGTTTGGCCAACTTGATCTACTTATCTTGCAATGGGAAGAGGTGCTTTGTAGTGGGTTCGATCTTACGGTGCTTGATCCCAGTGACAGAAGGGGAAATGACACGTATGTATCGTTGCTATTAAAGATAAAACGATGGGGTCTATCTCTACATAGGTAGATCTTGTCTACATCATGTCATCATTCTTATTGCATTACTTCGTTTTTCCATGAACTTAATACACTAGATGCATGCATGCTGGATAGCGATCGATGTGTGGAGTAATAGTAGTAGATGCAGGCAGGAGTCGATCTACTACTCTTGGATGTGATGCCTATATAATGATCATTGCCTGGATATAGTCATGATTATTCGAAGTTCTATCAATTGCCCAACAGTAATTTGTTTGCCCACTATTTGCTATTTTTCTCGAGAGAAGCCACTAGTGAAATCTACGGCCCTCGGGTCTTCTTTATCATATATTTGCCTTTGCGATCTACTTTTCTCTTGCATTTATTTTCAGATCTATTAAACCAAAAATACAAAAATACCTTGCTGTGTTTTATTTCTATTTATTTTATTTGGCGTTCGATCTATCAATCTACTACAATTTATCTCACGTCCTTTTGCCTATCTTGAGGCACCGTACCCCGGAAGGGATTGACAACCCCTTTAACACATCGGGTTGTGAGGATTTGTTATCTGTGTGCAGGGGTTGTTTTCCTTGTGTTTCTTGGTTCCCCTACTGGTTCGATAACCTTGGTTTCATATCTAAGGAAAATACCTACCGATGTTGTGCTCCATCATCCCTTCCTCTTTGGGGAAATACCGATGTAGCTTCAAGCGACATCAAAAGGAATTTCTGGCGCCATTGCCAGGGAGGATCTTCAACATATACCAGGTGCCTAATCACAAATCTCATCTCCTTGCAATTTACATTATTTTCCATTTGCCTCTCGTTTTCCTCTCCCCCACTTCATAAAAAAAATTTGTTTTATTCACCTCTCTTTTCCGTTCGCCGTTTTCTTGTCGGGTCTAATTTTTTAGTGCAATCTTGTCGTGTAGTCATCATGACTGAAGAGAACACCAAGTTTTGTGATTTCTCAAATACCAACAACAATGATTTTATTGGCACTCCGATTGCTCCTCCGGCCACTAGTGTGGAGTCTTGTGATATTAATACTGCTTTGCTGAATCTTGTTATGAAAGATCAATTTTCCGGTACTCCTAATGAGGATGTCGCGTCCCATCTTAATACCTTCATGGAATTATGGGATATGCAAAAGAAAAAAGATGTGGACAATGATGTTGTGAAGATGAAATTATTTCCGTTTTCTTTGCGTGATTCTGCAAAAATTTGGTTCTCTTCTTTGCCTCGCAATAGTATTGATTCTTGGAATAAGTGCAAAGATGCTTTTATCACTAAGTATTTTCCTCCCGCAAAAATTATTTCCCTTAGAACCCATATTATGAATTTCAAGCAACTTAAACATGAGCATGTTGCACAATCTTGGGAAAGGATGAAAATGATGCTAAGGAATTGCCCAACTCATGGGTTAAATCTTTGGATGATCATACAAAAACTTATGCGGAATTGAATTTTGTTTCTCGTAATCTTTTAGATTCCGTTGCGGGTGGTACATTTATGGAAACTAGAGCATAAAAGCGCGCGTTGCTGTGCCCATATATTTTATGGGAATAGTAGGAAATGATTCAATTATATGAGAAAATTTGGACATCACACAATAAGAGAAAGAAAATGAGCATTTTGTAAAGTACATCAATATACCTGTTTTGAGGGAATAGTACATCAATATATACTTATGGTGGGGTATACGGGTTTTAAAATTGACACGAGTGACACTGCCATCCAAATTAGAATTGGAATGTCATAGTACAAAAAAGTCTGTCTGGCATTCATTTGGTAAGACATTCGAGTAAGTGGTGGAGCATGTCTCGATGGCACACGTTATCATCCGTAGCCTTGACATCTTAGCTGCTGCACAAAGGAAGCAAATGAATAAAGAATGATGCAATGAAACTATATGTAGCCAAATAATCCTATCCACTTATAACCGGACGGTGAAAGAACTCGGGAACGCAACAGCCGGCCACCTTCTGCACCATTAAGAAACAGCAAATTAATCAGGAAAACACAGGCTGCAGCGCCACATACTTTTGTTTTTCTGGAGAACAGCGCTACAGATCAGCCAGCCCAATCGCTCCACGAAGCACTCACCTCGCGGCCCAACAACCCGGTTCATGAGAAAGTGCCTAGAAAAACCTGTGGAGCAGCAACCTTTTTCACATGTTGGTTTGTCAGCTTGTGCAAGCGGATGAGGCGGACGAGGCCCAGAGAATGCTCCGGGACGATAGAATCATCTGATGCGTTCGTGTGCCTAATCGGACGGCTTGGGACCCAAAATCGCTGTGAGGAGGCATAGCTAGCTCAGTTTTACTGTTTAGTAATTACTTTGAGTGAAGCCACCAAATTTCTTGATAATATCATGGCAAATTATTCACAATGGCATACCGAAAGAGCTCCTACTAGTAAAAAAGTTAATTCGGTTGAAGAAATTTCTTCTTTGAGTGAAAAAGTCGATGCTCTTATGAAATTGGTTGCTAGTAAAAGTGCTCCTATTGATTTTAATGATATGCCTTTGTCTACTTTGATTGAGCAAAATAGTGATGCTACAGATGTGAATTTTATTTCCCGAAATAATTTCAGTAACAACGCTTATAGAGGTAATTTTAATCCTAGGCCTTTTCCTAGTAATTCCTCTAATAATTATGGTAATTCCTATGGAAATCAATCTCATAATAATAATAGTAACACCTCTGATCTTGAGAATAATATTCAAGAATTTATCAATACGCAAAAAGTTTTCAACACTTCCATAGAAGAAAAGTTGAATAAGATTGATGATTTGTCTAGAAGTGTTGATAGAATTGCTCATGATGTGGAAAATCTCAAGATGAGAATTTTTGTGCCTAAGGTTTATGAATCAATTAAAGCTCTTGATGTTTCTATGGATGAAAGTAAGAAAAGAACCGCTATGCTTAGGGCTAAAAGAGAATTTTTAGAAAAAGCATTCTCTAGTGATTACTTCCATAAAAGTGATGAAGATCTTAAAATGATTGGTGTTTCTTCTATTGATTCCTTGTTTAGTAAAGTAAAGATTGATGAAAAAGGGACTAGAGAAGAGTCAACTGTAGGTAGAAGGCGTCCCAATATTTCGGAGGGTGAAAATCTTGTTGATAAAATTGATAAAAGTGGGTTTGGAGAGGTCAAGACTTTAACTATGATGTGCCCACTCTTTTGGATTACAAAGACTTTAATTATGATAGTTGCTCTTTGATTGATTGTATTTCTTTGTTGCAATCCATGATAAATTCACCCCATGCTTATGAACAAAATAAAGCTTTTACTAAACATATTGTTGATGCTATGATGAAAGCTTTTGAAGAAAAATTGGAATTAGAAGTTTCAATTCCTAGAAAATTGCATGATGAATGGGAACCTACTATCAAAGTCAAGATTAAAAATTATGAGTGTTTTGCTTTGTGTGATTTGGGTGCTAGTGTTTCCACAATTCCGAAATCTTTATGTGATGTGCTTGGTCTTACTAATCTTGAAGAATGTTCTCTAAATTTGCACTTGGCGGATTCTACTATTAAAAAGCCTATGGGAAGAATTAATGATGTTCTTATTCTTGAAAATAGGAATTATGTGCCCATAGATTTTATTGTTCTTGATATTGATTGCAATCTGTCTTGTCCAATTATTCTTGGTAGACTGTTTTTACGCACTATCGGTGCCGTGATTGATATGAAACAAGGCAATATTAAGTTCCAATTTCCTTTGAGGAAGGGTATGGAACACTTTCCTATAACAAGAATTAAGCCACCTTATGAATCAATCATGAGGGCATCTTATGGATCTCGAACCAAAGATGACAAAACTTAGATCTTTGCTTTATGCCTAGCTAAGGGCATAAAACTATAGCGCTTGTTGGGAGGCAACCCAATGAATAAAATTTATTTTTGCTTTTTGCTTTCTGTTCTTGTGTGTTTTCACAATTATGCTACTGGTATGATTGTTTTTTTGGTGTTTTAATTAGTGTTTGTGCCAAGTAAATCCTATAGGATCTTCTTGGGTGATAGTTGTTTGATCTTGCTGAAAAACAGGAACTTGTGCAGTCACGAAAACAATTGTTAAAAATCACCAGAACGTGAAAAAATGCCAATTATTTTTGCAGAAGATTAATATAAAAATTACCCTGGTCGTCCTATTTTTCAGAATTTTTGGAGTTACAGAAGTATTCAAAATAGTCAGATTGCTACAGACTGTTCTGTTTTGACAGATTCTGTTTTCTTTGTGTTGTGTGCTTATTTTGATGGATCTATGGTTTTCTTTGATGAGTTTTTGCCATAGAAAAGTTGGAATACAGTAGATATAATACAAAAACAAAATATGAATTGGTTTGATACAGTACTTATAATAGTGGTTTGCTTTCTTATACTAAAGGGTCTCACGAAGGTTTTGTTGAGTTTCATGTGATTGAAGTTTTCAAGTTTTGGGTTATCTTACGATAGATGAAGGAAGGATAAAAGAGCCTAAGCTTGGGGATGCCCCGGCATCCCAAGCTATTATCCAAAAATGAGCAACCAACTAAGCTTGGGGATGCCCCCAAGTGGCATCCCCTCTTTCTTGTAACGACCATCGGTATTTTACTCGAAGCTATATTTTTATTCGTCACATGATATGTGTTTTTCTTGGAGCGTCTTGTATGATATGAGTCTTTGCTTGTTTTATTTTGTGTTTTAAGTCATCAATCCTTGCTGGACACACTTATTTGAGAGACCCAAAATTATGTCATAACTTGTTAGAATTGCTCTCTATGCTTCACTTAATTTTTTTGTGAGCTATGGACTTGCTCTAGTGCTTCACTTATATCTTTTTGAGCACGATGTGCTTAGTATTTTTGAAGAAATGTTGTCTTTCTTCACTTAGATTTATTTGAGAGTTAGTAAAATTTTCAAGAAATTTTGTCGAGGATATACCCCACGGTATGACCCGTCCGGAGATATAACCCGGCTGGGACTTGGTGTTTCATTGGTAAACCGCCCGAAGAGTGGAGACTCACTGATGACCTAGCTGGGCCTGGTGACTCATTCTTGACCCGGCAGGTATTTCAGATGGATGACAAGGCCCAAGGCCCAGAAGGCCGGCTCATGTTATGGTGGGCTGGCTTAAGAGGAAAGGCGTGAGGAATATTTCCCTTACAAAGAATCAAGACCCGGACTTGTATCCGGCTTGTATTAGAAGATAGACTAGTTCTAATCCTATTGGGACTCTACATGTAACCCGCCCCTCTAACTTATATAAGGAGGGGCAGGGCACCCCAAGAGGGGGGAGATAATCTCTAAGGCTAGATACAACAAAGGGGAGCTGGCTTATACAGCAACTCCCTCATGAGCGCAATGAGACCTAGGCACAAACAGCATGTAGGGCTATTACCGGATGATGTTTCCCGGGGCCCGAAGCTGTCTAAACCCTTGTCTTGTGTGTTAATCCGCCTCGCGTCTCTCATCCCGATCAACCCCTCTCAAGCTACCACATAGATGCGTTGGCCTCGTGACTAAGTCCTGACACTAAGGACATCTGTCGTGACAAACCCATGATAAATTCTCTCTTGCTTCACTTAAATTATTTTGAGAGAAATAAAGAGAAATTATGCTCTTGATCTTCACCTATATTTGTTTGAGCTTATGAAAAGCAACACATGAAAATTAGTCCCAAAGTGGTAGATATCTAAGAAGGATATAATAAAAACTTTCATGAAGATCATTGGACAAAATAAACTTGGTTCTTAGTAATAGTTTTCAGATATGATGATGTGATATGTGAGTTGTGTTGATGAGTAATTATGCTTTAGTAAGAATATTGGTGTTAAGGTTTGTGATTCCCTATGCAAGCACGAATGTCAGTACTCATGCAATGGAAATATATCCTACTTGTGGTGCATTATTCGGTGCTAATTATGCTTAATGCTTGCTTATGAGATTATTCGTTTCTTGGTTGGTCGCTTCTCCATCTTTTGCTAGCCTTCATTTTGCACCAAGTATGATCTCTACTTGTGCATCCAAAATCCTTTGAACCAGTTTTGCCACATGAGTCCACTATATCTACCTATATGCGGTATTCTTTTGCCGTTCTAAGAAAATTTGCATGTGCCATCTCTAATTTTCAAAATAAACTTCTCTTTTGTGTGTTAGTTTCGCTCGTGGAGTGGTGAGGTGTGGCTAATATTTTCCATGCCGGATGTGTTATTCTCACGATGCGTGTTTATTCACTTGTCATTGCACGAGAGTAAGGCAAAGGTTTTAGGATAACCAGTCCCGAAATGAAAAAATGAATTTACTTTATGTTGTCAAATAATAAATTCCTTGGAAAGTGTTGGTATGGAGGGAACCCGTGGATACGACTAGACATGGAAAGTGAAAGTATGGTGGGAAAAGGAATAAACTTTATTTTTTGTTTGGGAACCACCTATGATATATCTAGCATGGAAAGTGTTGGGAACTCTAAGTCGTTTTCATTGGTGGGATGGATACACCTCCCAAAAAATTTATCTCTAATTTTTTCGCTTTGAGCTCTGGCACCTCTACAAATCCCTATTTTCCTCTTCGAAGGGCCTTTCTTTTACTTTATGCAATTTTTATTTTGAATTTGAGTCTCCATCTTCTCTTATAAAAGCAACAACTAGGAGGCAATATGATCGTACTTAAGTAATGGGTGTAGCTAATATTCGAGTGTGTTTCATGAATGGATCAATGGTTGAGCATGATGGGCTAGGGATAACTTATTTTAGCATTGTTATTTTGAAAGACATGGTTGCTTGTTGATATACTTGAGTATCTAAATTATGATGTCAAAACTAGACTATTGCTTTGAATCGCATAAAAGTCCAATTGTCCATGCTATAAAGAAAGAATATGATATGACATGTTAGGCAGCATTCCACATCAAAAATTCTGTTTTTATCACTTACCTACTCGGGGACGAGTAGGAGTTAAGCTTGGGGATGTTGATACGTCTCCAACGTATCTATAATTTTTTTATTGGTTCCATGTTGTTATATTATCAATCTTGGATGTTTTATAATCATTTTATAGTCATTTTATATCATTTTTTGGTACTAACCTATTGACATAGTGCCAAGTGCCAATTGTTGTTTTCTGCATGTTTTTTTACATCGCAGGAAATCAATATCAAACGGAGTCCAAACAACGAAACTTGAGATTTTTTTTTATGGACCAGAACACCCAGAATGGGCCAGAGCAGCACCCGGGGGTGCCCCGAGGGGGCACAACCCACCAGGTGCGCCTAGGGGCCCAGGCGCGCCCAGGTGGGTTGTGCCCACCTCGTGGCCTCCCGCACCCCCTCTTTACCCTATAAATTCACAAATATTCCCAAAACCTAGGGGAGTCGACGAAATATTCATCCAGCCGCCGCAGAGTCCAGAACCACCAGATCCAATCTAGACACCATCTCGGATGGGGTTCACCACCTTCATTGGTGCCTCTCTGATGATGCGTGAGTAGTGGGAAGCCGCCGCAGTTATTTGAGTTTCTTTGATCTCTTATAGCCTCGTATTTCTTCTTTGATATTTGGGTTTTGTTTGGCCAACTTGATCTATTTATCTTGCAATGGGAAGAGGTGCTTTGTAGTGGGTTCAATCTTACGGTGCTTGATCCCAGTGATAGAGGGGGAAACGACACATATGTATCGTTGCTACTAAGGATAAAACGATGGGGTATATCTCTACATAGGTAGATCTTGTCTACATCATGTCATCGTTCTTATTGCATTACTCCATTTTTCCATGAACTTAATACACTAGATGCAGGTTGATGTGTGGAGTAATAGTAGTAGATGCAGGCAAGAGTCGGTCTACTAATATTGGACGTGATGCCTATATAATGATCATTGCCTGGATATTGTCATGATTATTTGAAGTTCTATCAATTGCCCAACAGTAATTTGTTTACCCACCGTTTGCTATTTTTCTCGAGAGAAGCCACTAGTGAAACCTACGGCCCCCGGGTCTTCTTTCTCATATATTTGCCTTTGCGATCTACTTTTCTCTTGCATTTATTTTTAGATCTATTAAACCAAAAATACAAAAATACCTTGCTGCATTTTATTCTTATTTATTTTATTTGGCGTTTGATCTATCAATCTACTACAATTTTATTCACGTTCGTTTGCCTATCTTGGGGCGCCGCTACCCGAAAGGGATTGACAACCCCTTTTAACACGTCGGGTTGCGAGATTTGTTATTTGTGTGCAGGTGTTGTTTACGTTGTGTTCTTGGTTCTCCTACTGGTTCGATAACCTTGGTTTCTATCTGAGGGAAATACCTATCGCCGCTATGCTGCATCATCCCTTCCTCTTTGGGGAAATACCGATGTAACTTCAAGCGACATCAGGCAACCTCGGCCTCACCATGCTCGCCTACCTGGCAAGGGAGGTTTTTCCCTTAGCGATATCTTGCTTCCTTTGGCTTGACCTGGCCTTCTTGATCTGCACTCTGATTCCTCAAAGAGCTGATTTCTTGTGCTTGGTCTGGTCTTGGTTGTAGCAATCTTGATCTTGGGCCTGTGCACAGTCTGGGCAACAGACCCAGGGTTTGTTGCACCGACACGGTGTGTTTGTTGAGATTTGATGAATTGCGGATTTATGATGAGATTATCTATGAATATTATTTGAGTCTCTTTTGAATTCTTATATGCATGATTTGATATCTTTGTACTTCTCTTCGGATTATCGTTTTGGTTTGGCAAACTAGGTTGGTTCTTCTTGCAATGGGAGAGATGCTTAGTTTTGGGTTCAATCTTACGGTGTCCTCACCCAGTGACAAAGTAGGGGTAGCGAGGCACGTGTTGTATTGTTGCCATCAAGGGTAAAAAGATGGGTTTTTCATCATATTGCTTGAGTTTATCCCTCTACATCAAGTCATCTTACTTAAGGCATTACTCCGTTCTTATGAACTTAATACTCTAGATGCATGCAGGATAGCGGTCGATGTGTGTAGTAATAGTAGTAGATGTAGGTAGGAGTCGGTCTACTTGACACGGACATGATGCCTACATTCATAATCATTGCCTTGGATATCGTCATAACTTTGCACTTTTCTATCAATTGCTCGATAGTAATTTGTTCACCTACCGTATTATTTTCTTTCAAGAGAGAAGCCTCTAGTGAAACCTATGGCCCCCGGTTCTATTTTCCATCTTATATTTTCAAATCTATAAAACCAAAAACCCAAAAATACCTTGCTGCAATTTATTTACTTTTATTTTTTTATGTTTTAGCAATCTTTTATTCTATCTCTATCAGATCTCACCTTTTCAAGTGACCGTGAAGGTATGGACAACCCCTTTATCGCGTTGGGTGCAAGTGTTTGATTGTTTGTGCAGGTGCATAGATTGGAGACTGCGTGTACTGATACGTCTCCAACGTATCTATAATTTTTGATTGCTCCATGCTATATTATATATTGTTTTGGACAATATTGGGCTTTATTATCCACTTTTATATTATTTTTGGGACTAACCTATTAACCGGAGGCCCAGCCCAGAATTGTTGTTTTTTGCCTATTTGAGTGTTTCGAAGAAAAGGAATATCAAACGGAGTCGAAACGGAATGAAATCAACTGGAGAAGTTATTTTTGGAAGGAAAGCTACCGGAAAAGCTTGGAGTGCACGTCAGGAAAGAAGGGAGGTGTCCACGAGGGTGGGGGCGCGCCCCCCTGCCTCGTGCCCACCCCCCCCCCCGAAGCTCCACCGACATACTTCTTTCACCCATATATACCCACGTACCCTAAAACTCCATTGTATTATAAAAATAATGTGCCAAGGTTTGCCTTTAGGATGTTTACAATGCTTGTTGGTTTGTGCGGTGCAGGACAGAAACTTTGGCTGTAGTGCGCGAATTTTAGTTTCTTACTGGGACGTCAAATGGTTCTGATTCTTTTTGCACTGTCTTTCTATACAAATTTTTTATTTTTCCTAATTTTGGCAGAATTTTTCAAGTATGAGAAGTATGGTTAATGTTCAGATTATTACAGACTGTTCTGTTTTAGACAGATTCTGTTTTTGATGCATAGTTTGCTTGTTTTGATGAAACTATCAATTTATATCAGTGGATTAAGCCATGAAAAAGCTATATTACAGTAGACACAATGCAAAAATAAAATATGGATTGGTTTTCAACAGTACTTAGAGTGGTGATTTGCTTTATTATACTAACGGATCTTACCGAGTTTTCTGTTGAAGTTTTGTGTGGATGAAGTGTTCGATGATCGAGAAGGTCTCGATGTGAGAAGAAGGAAGAGAGGCAAGAGCTCAAGCTTGGGGATGCCCGAGGCACCCCAAGTAAATATTCAAGGATACTCAAGCATCTAAGCTTGGGGATGCCCCAGAAGGCATCCCCTCTTTCTTCAACAAGTATCGGTATGTTTTCAGATTCGTTTCGTTCATGCGATATGTGCAAATTTTGGAGCGTCTTTTGCATTTAGTTTTCACTTTTCTTTTATGCACCATGCTGGTATGAGATAGTCCTTGGTTGATTTATATAATTCTCATTGCACTTCACTTATATCTTTTGAGTATGGCTTTATAGAATGCTTCATGTGCTTCACTTATATCATTTGAAGTTTGGATTGCCTGTTTCTCTTTACTTAGACAACCGCCATTTGTAGAATGCTCTTTTGCTTCACTTATATTTGTTAGAGCATGGGCATATATTTTGTAGAAAGAATTAAACTATCTTACTTTACTTATATCTATTTAGAGAGATGACAGGAACTGATCATTCACATGGTTAGTCATAAAATCCTACATAAAACTTGTAGATCACTGAATATGATATGTTTGATTCCTTGCAATAGTTTTGCGATATAAAGGTGGTGATATTAGAGTCATGCTAGTGGGTAGTTGTGGATTGTAGAAATACTTGTGTTGAGGTTTGTGATTCCCGTAGCATGCACGTATGGTGAACCGTTATGTAACGAAGTCGGAGCATGAGGTATTTGTTGATTGTCTTCCTTATGAGTGGCGGTCGGGGACGAGAGATGGTCTTTTCCTACCAATCTATCCCCCTAGGGGCATGCGTAGTGGTACTTTGCTTCGAGGGATAATAAACTTTTGCAATAAGTATATGAGTTCTTTATGACTAATGTGAGTCCATGGATTATACGCACTCTCACCCTTCCATCATTGCTAGCCTCTTCGGTACCGTGCATTGCCCTTTCTCACATTGAGAGTTGGTGCAAAACTTCGCCGGTGCATCCAAACCCCGTGATATGATACGCTCTTTCACACATAAACCTCCTTATATCTTCCTCAAAACAGCCACCATACCTACCTATTATGGCATTTCCATAGCCGTTCCGAGATATATTGCCATGCAACTTCGATCATCATCATATACATGACTTGAGCATTTATTTTCATATTGCTTTGCATGATCGTAAGATAGCTAGCATGATGTTTTCATGGCTTGTCCATTTTTTGATGTCATTGCTACGCTAGATCATTGCACATCCCGGTACACCGCCAGAGTCATATCTTTGTTCTAGTATCGAGTTGTAATATTGAGTTGTAAGTAATTAAAAGTGTGATGATCATCATTATTAGAGCATTGCCCCATCAAAAAAAAAGAGGCCAAAGAAGCCTAAATAAAAAAAAGGGGGCCAAAGAAGCCCGCAAAAAAGAGAAAAAGGGGCAATGTTACTATCCTTTTGCCACACTTGTGCTTCAAAGTAGCACCATGTTCTTCATATATAGAGAGTCTCTTGAGTTATCACTTTCATATACTAGTGGGAATTTTCATTATAGAACTTGGCTTGTATATTCCAACGATGGGCTTCCTCAAATGCCCTAGGTCTTCGTGAGCAAGCAAGTTGGATGCACACCCACTTAGTTTCAGTTTGAGCTTTCATATACTTATAGCTCTAGTGCATCCGTTGCATGGCAACCCCTACTCCTCACATTGACATCAATTGATGGGCATCTCCATAGCCCGTTGATTAGCCGCGTTGATGTGAGACTTTCTCCTTTTTTGTCTTCTCCACATAACCCCCATCATCATATTCTATTCCACCCATAGTGCTATATCCATGGCTTGCGCTCATGTATTGCGTGAGGGTTGAAAATGCTGAAGCGCGTTAAAAAGTATGAACCAATTGCTCGGCTTGTCATCGGGGTTGTGCATGATGTGAATATTTTGTGTGGTGAAGATGGAGCATAGCCAGACTATATGATTTTGTAGGGATAACTTTCTTTGGCCTTGTTATTTTGAAAAGACATGATTGCTTTTTTAGTAGGCTTGAAGTATTATTGTTTTATGTCAAATGATAGATTATTGCCTTGAATCACTTGTGTCTTAATATTCATGCCATGATTAGACATATGATCAAAATTATGCTAGATAGCATTCCACATCAAAAATTATCTTTTTTATCATTTACCTACTCGAGGACGAGCAGGAATTAAGCTTGGGGATGCTTTGATACGTCTCCAACGTATCTATAATTTTTGATTGGTCCATGCTATATTATCTATTGTTTTGGACAATATTGGTCTTTATTATCCACTTTTATATTATTTTTGGGACTAACCTATTAACCGGAGGCCCAGCCCAGAATTGCTGTTTTTTGCCTATTTCAGTGTTTCGAAGAAAAGGAATATCAAACGGAGTCGAAACGGAATGAAATCAACTGGAGAAGTTATTTTTGGAAGGAAAGCTACCGAAAAAGCTTGGAGTGCACGTCAGGAAAGAAGGGAGGTGTCCACGAGGGTGGGGGGCGCGCCCCCTGCCTCGTGGGCCTCCCGAAGCTCCACCGACGTACTTCTTTCACCCATATATACCCACGTACCCTAAAACTTCCGAAGACGAGAATAGACCGGGAGTTCCGCCGCCGCAAGCCTCTTTAGCCACCAAAAGTCAATCGGGACCCTGTTCCGGCACCCTGCCGGAGGGGGAACACTCACCGGTGGCCATCTTCATCATCCTGGTGCTCTCCATGACGAGGAGGGAGTAGTTCACCCTCGGGGCTGAGGGTATGTACCAGTAGCTATGTGTTTGATCTCTCTCTCTCTCGTGTTCTTGATTTGGCACAATCTTGATGTATCGCGAGCTTTGCTATTATACTTGGATCTTATGTTGCTTTTCCCCCTCTACTCTCTTGTAATGGATTGAGTTTTCCCTTTGAAGTAATCTTATCGGATTGAGTCTTTAATGATTTGAGAACACCTGATGTATGTCTTGTCGTTCGTATCTGTGGTGAAAATGGGATATCACGTGATTCACTTGATGTATGTTTTGGTGATCAACTTGCGGGTTCCGCCCATGAACCTATGCATACGGGTTGGCACACGTTTTCGTCTTGATTCTCCGGTAGAAACTTTGGGGCACTCTTTGAGGTTCTATGTGTTGGTTGAATAGATGAATCTGAGATTGTGTGACGCATATCGTATAATCATACCCACGGATACTTGAGGTGACATTGGAGTATCTAGGTGACATTAGGGTTTTGGTTGATTTGTGTCTTAAGGTGTTATTCTAGTACGAACTCTAGGGCTGTTTGTGACACTTATAGGAATAGCCCAACGGATTGATTGGAAAGAATAACTTTGAGGTGGTTTCGTACCCTACCATAATCTCTTCGTTCGTTCTCCGCTATTAGTGACTTTGGAGTGACTCTTTGTTGCATGTTGAGGGATAGTTATATGATCCAATTATGTTATTATTGTTGAGAGAACTTGCACTAGTGAAAGTATGAACCCTAGGCCTTGTTTCCTAGCATTGCAATACCGTTTACGCTCACTTTTATCATTAGTTACCTTGCTGTTTTTATATTTTCAGCTTACAAAAACCTATATCTACCATCCATATTGCACTTGTATCACCATCTCTTCGCCGAACTAGTGCACCTATACAATTTACCATTGTATTGGGTGTGTTGGGGACACAAGAGACTCTTTGTTATTTGGTTGCAGGGTTGCTTGAGAGAGACCATCTTCATCCTACGCCTCCCATGGATTGATAAACCTTAGGTCATCCACTTGAGCGAAATTTGCTACTGTCCTACAAACCTCTGCACTTGGAGGCCCAACAACGTCTACAAGAAGAAGGTTGCGTAGTAGACATCGTGTACCTCCTACTGGATTGATACATTGGTTCTCAAACTAAGAGAAGTACTTATCTGTACTTTGCTGCATCATGCTTTCCTCTTCAAGGGAAAAACCAACGCAAGCTCAAGAAGTAGGAAGGATTCACAAAAAGTAGCTACTATCTCAGTGTCAAGTCCATATTTACTACTAAACTTATGAAAAGTATTGGTTTCCATAAAATATTTAACAAAATCAAACTCAAGATTTATACTTGACTCTTTTCCTTTGTCGATTTCCCAATCTTCAGAGTTGCGTTTAACTACTTCCAAAAGATTCCACTTGAATTCAATTGTTTTCTTCATAAAACAACTAGTAGAAGAAGAATTGAGCATGGATTGATCATTATCAGAAAGTCGGGCATACAAATTCTAAATAATTATTTCTCTTGAGAGCTCATGATTGGGGCATATGTACATCATGTACTTAAGCCTCCCCCAAGCTTGAGCGATACTTTCTCCATCACGAGGCCAAAAATTATATGTATAATTCTGATCACGATGAACCAAATGCATATGATAAAACTTTTGATGAAATTCCCATGTTCCAGTATCACCCAATAGCCCATACCATGTCAATCCCTTTCCCTCCAAAGATAAAGGGAATACCTTCTTTGTAATTCCATCCTCAAAGAAACCTGCAAGGTTAAACAATCCACAAATTTCATCTATATATATCAAGTGCATATCAGGATGCACCATTCCATCTCCTGCATAAGGATTAGCTAGCAGTTCCTCTAACATACCCGAGGGAATCTCATAATAAATATTTTCAGTAAGTTCAGTAGGTTGAGGAGAAACTCTTATTGCTTCTGGTCGAGGTGAAGATAGCATGAACAAGCCCGTCAAAGGACTGTTTTCCATAGTGACAAGTGATAGTAAATTTTCAGCATGTAATATGAATGTTTCCTTACCAAATTCCACTCACCAAAGGCGCTTCACTTCCCGGCAACGGCGCCAGAAAAGAGTCTTGTTGACCCATAAATATAGGGTATCAATCGTAGTCCTTTTGATAATTAAGAGTGTCAAACCCAACGAGGAGCAGAAGGAAATGACAAGTGGTTTTCGGCAAGGTATTTTCTGCAAGCACTGAAATTATCGGTAACAGATAGTTTGATAGCAAGATATTTTTTTAACAAGCAGCAAGTAGCAATAGTAACAAAGGTGTAGCAAGGTATACCATTCTTTTTTATAGCAAATGACAGGCCGGAACTTTCTCTTATAGTCAGCAAAGCATTCTTGAGGACACATGGGAATTCATCTAGTCACTTTCATCATGTTTATTTGATCCGCATTCGGTACTTTGACAATTTGATATGTGGGTGTACCGGTGCTTGGATGATGTTCTTACTTGAACAAGCCTCCCACTTATGATTACCCCCTCTCACAAGCATCCGCGACCACGAAAGAAGAATTAAGATAAATCTATTCATAGAATGAGACATATGGATCCAAATCAGCCCCTTATGGAATAAGGCATAAACTAGGGTTTAAGATTCTGCCACTCTAGAAACCCATCATCTACTTATTACTCCACAATGCATTCCCTTAGGCCCAAGTATGGTGAAGTGTCATGTAGTAGACATTCACATGACACCACTAAAGGAAGCAACAACATACATATCATCAAAATATCGAACGAATACCAAATTCACATGATTACTTATAACAAGACTTCTCCCATGTCCTCAAGAACAAAAGTAACTACTCACAAATCATATTCATGTTCAAGATCAGAGGGGTATCGAATATCATTAAGGATCTGAACATATAATCTCCCGCCAAATAAACCAACTAGCATCAACTAAAAGATGTAATCAACTAGAAACCCACAGGTACCAATCTGAGGTTTTGAGACAAAGATTGAAAACAAGAGATGAACTAGAGTTTGAGATGAGATGGTGTTGGTGAAGATGTTGATGAAGATCGGTACTCCCACGATGAGAGGATCGTTGGTGATGTCGATGACTTTGATTTCCCCCTCCCGGAGGAAGTACCCCCGGTGGAATCGCTCCACCGGAGAGCAAAAGTGCTCCTGCCCAGGTTCCGCCTCGCGACGGTGGTGCTTCGTCCTGAAAGTCCTCCCTCTATTTTTTCTAGATCAAAACCCTTCATATAGCAGAAGATGGGGGACGGAGGCCTTCTAGGGGCCCCACAAGGCATTAGGGCGTGCGGGGGGGTGTTCGCGCCCTGTTGCCTTGTGGGTAATTGGTGGGCATCCTATGGTACTTCTTTGCTCCATTATTTTTTTTATATCCCATAAAAATTCTCCGTAAAATTTTAGGTCATTTGGAGCTATGTAGAATAGGTATCTCTGATGTACCTTTTCCAGGTCCAGAATTTCGGCTGCTGGCAATCTCTCTATTCATGTAAATATTGCAAATTAAGAGAAAAAGGTATTATAATTGCATGAAAAGTGTTATAATGATAAAAAACATTATAAATATCAGTAGGAAAACATGATACAAAATGGGCATATCAAACACCATCGTCACTAATTAAAATAATAATGATGACTCACGGATACCTAACTTTTGCCAACCATGAGCAACTAGAGAAGTCGGGTCTAAGGAACCTTCGGCCCCACCACCTTAAGTAAAGGGCAGGGGCTCTAGAACCCCCCCCCCCCTTGTGACACCAATCCAAACTTCTTGTGCAATCGTTACGTCGAAGTACATGTAGCACATATATTTTGATAAGTATAATATTTTCCCGACAACCAATTTAATCGTGTTTGCTTACTTTTAATCCCACCTCATTTCCCCCTAGGGCCTCTGAATCAATATGACCGATCCTCCTAGTCATGCCATGAACTTGACAGTATGTCACAAAAATGTAGCTGAACTAGGTACCTTTAGTTGGCATCAACATTAAACTGCCAGGTCATGTTATTTTATGTAATCAACTGGATGACGTGGTTCACACATTGGCAAGGGTATTGATTGTCTTGGTAATTCAAAAGACCAGTGTAGGTGACTTCTTCAATAAATTTGAAATTCAGCAAAATAATTTTGTCACTAACCCAAGTTTGCTAGAGGGTATCATTACTAGTAGTCACCTTGGGTCCACCCACATTGACTATGTATATTGTATATAATGTTGGCCCTGGCAGACCACATGAACCAAGAATAATGGTCAAGGCATTTGTCATATTAGAAGGGACCAATATGGCTTGACACATGAAAGGATCGATGTTGTCGACTAGATGGGGTGGGGATGAATAGAAAACTACACATTTTAATCTTAATTACCAATTTCAAGGACTTGTTGATAGAGTAGGTTCTCTAGATATGCAACTAGATGAACATAGCTTATATGGCAAGAAAGCTCAAAGAAAAGTATGTTGGTTAACAATCTAATTAGCAAGCCAATAAGCATACAAATCAATGTAAAGGTGGGGGAAAGGATTAACCACAAGTGAGTCGATGACACGGTTTTTATCCCGAAGTTCACACTTCCCTGGGGAAGTGCTACTCTTCATTGGAGCGATGCTAAAGACAAGGCTCTGAAACATCACTGAAGGCTTGTCGTATTTCCCCCGAGTCACACCCAACGGATGAGGCTTGAATCACTCGGGGTTGGTCTTGAAGGTGACCACCACACCTTTACAAACTTCTCCAGTGCACACCACAAGCAAGGAAGCTTCCAGAGGAACCTCTAACCTCCTAGGGGCCCAAGCTCCAAGAGTAATAAATCTTCAATGAAATCAAAAGGTAACTCAAATAGCTTTGGTCGAAGTGTAGATTGAGTGATCCTCTCTCTTTTCACTCATAAGTGAAGTGATTGAGTGAATATGGAGCTTTTGAGCTTTAAAAAATCAAGTAGGAGAGAGAAAGATCTCACCCCGAGTTGGGTGCTGAGGATACCCCTTAGGGAATAAGAAATGGGTCTTATATAGCCCGCTAAAAATCAACCCTTTGGGGTGTCCAGAACACCTTCCGGAGGTAGCTTCGGAACTTTTGGAGTGACATCGCGGACAACCTGGATTCCAACACTACTTTCGTAGGAACATTCGGAGAAAAATAGAGAGCCAAACAACCCTTGACCAACTCCGGAACATACTCCGAAGTAGGTGTCGGATGCCGAACGATCCGGACGTTCCGGAGGGAACTTGTGGAAGGTGTAAAGAAGCGAGGAAATGGGTTTTTGACATGGTTAAGACATTGGCTTAAAGGGGGTGTATGGTGAATATAGGAAATATTTAGAATGGCTATCTTGGTGGCATAGGGTGTGTATAAAATGTACCAAGATGAGTTCCACCATAGATCCAAGGAGAGACCCCTCTTAATAGTGTGACTTTCTTGTGTGTAAGTCTCACTAGCACCTTTGGAATTGCCTTTGCCATTGGTCTTACCCTTTTTATTAAAGTTGGTTGTTTTATTCACCATCATTGGTGTTCTTCCGGATTTGACTCTGAGCAGTTTTGAGTATAGTGAACACTTTGCCCATAGTCTCCTTTCCGATATCTCCTATCTTTCGATCATCTCACAATCTAGTGAAGTTTGTATATATCTAATATATTTCAGCTTCTGCTTGCTTCTGAAACGAAAATTTCAACTCCTTGATCATGTCATAGGCTTTGGATCATGTTGCCTAGGCCCTTAAATTGAACGACACGCATTACACACACCACATAAAATCAATCATAGAACTAGTTTCACAAATAATGACATACATAATAGAAACAAATGAATCTCACCAATCCCGGACTTCTCCCACGCCTATGAGGGATTACTTACTCATGAGAGAGGAATAACCAACAAACACAAATATCAAATAGGGGAAAAAGATATTGCTTATGTTGCAAATTACCGCACTAAGATGAAGGATCAATCTGATCTCAATCTCCGATAAAGTATGAATTGAGTTACAAACCCTAGACCTACAAGTTGGAATTACTCGCTCTATGGTGATGATGTAGGTGAATGAAGGGGTGTGATGTGGAGAAAGATGGAATTAATAGATCTAAATGAAGTTCTCCGCTCCCGGATCTCTTCTTCAATGTTCTGATGGCGATGGTGGTGTCTTCTTCTCTTTTTATCTTCTGCCTCTCTTTAAAAAAGTTGTTTGTACATATAAGAGGGAGGTGGCAGCGATGGGGACAAGCGTTGGTACGAGAAACAACGAGCTGCCACCTCCGATGTGTGCTGTTGTTGCTGCTGCTCGCCGCCGTTGATGCGTGCTACTCGCTGCCGCCGGTGTGTGTTACTGCTACTGCTCGCCGCAGCTCCGCCGCCGGCGCGTGTTACTACTGCTCGTCGCGGCTGCGTGCTGCTATTGTTGTTGCTCCGCCGCCGATGCATGCTGCGACTGTTGCTGCTCGCCGCTGCTCCGTCGTCGGTGCGTGCAGCTACTGTTGCTTCTCTGCCGCCGGTGTGTGCTGCTGCTCCTCCTAGTTGCGTGCCTCTACTGCTGCTGCTCACCGCCGGCGTGGTCACCATGGTTGCCACTCGCCGCGGAGGTGCATAACAAGTGTTCGACGAGATATACGAGCCAAATTTAAGTTTACTTTGCAGTATATAGAGGATCGGCTAGGTCCGGCCAAAATTTACTGGAGTAAATATCCAAAACAATAAGGTACGTGCAATGGGCGCTCCCTCGCGTACCGGCAATTTTTACTGTAGTGATTGCCACAGAACACTCGCACCCCGCATACATCGCAACACCCAACGTCCCTCTTTTTCTTTCTCCTCCCAGCCCTCTTTTTCTCCTCGCCAGCTAGGGTTATCGCTGCTGCCGTTGGCGCCGCCACCGCCGCCTTCAGCCCCATCCCAGCTCATGGCCTCGGTCGATTTGCTTTGCGTCTCCAACCGTCCCAAATCTCAACCCCATCGTCGTCTCCAACCGTCCCAAATCTCAACCCCATCGTTGTGACGCCCGGATAATTAAGCTACAGTAACCCTCTGTTAGAGATGCCACGTCACTTCGATTTATGTTGCTAATCGCGCGTTAGTTCGAAATCGTTTCAAATTCAAGGTTCAAAATCTGGCAAACAAAAAAAGTTTTCAAATATTAAAACTAAAATGTTCGAAGTGAGCCAAATAATCCATATTAAATATTGGTGAAGAAACCCCGCTTTTATAAAATCTTTAAATACTCTAAAGTGAATAAAACAGTAGCAAAACAATTATTGAAATGCCTTTTATAATTAATAAAATGTTAAACTATTCTATTTAGGGACTAAACTTTATATGGTAGTGGGTTTAGTGGTAATACTAATTTAGGGATCATTCTTGTACTTTACAAGACTAAAATACAATGAGGAACAAAATAAAACAGAAAAGAAACAAAATACATAAAAGAAAAGAAAACTAAAATACAAGAAAAGGCCCCTGGCCAACTGGGCCAATGGCCCAGCCGGCCAGCTCACTGGCCCAACCGGCCCT